>NW_004797561.1:175406-201761 GCF_000002075.1 Aplysia californica
GAGAGAGAGAGAGAGAGAGAGAGAGAGAGAGAGAGAGAGAGTGTGTGTGTGTGTTTGTGTGTGTGTGTGTTTGTGTGTGTCTGTTTCTGTGTGGATTTGGTAAATTCAGGCGATGGAGTAAGTCAGATTCACTCTGATCTTCCGATAATTATTGTATAATTGTTTCTGAGATTCTTAATAATTTTGTACTAATCAAATTTAAACAGAAACAACTTAGATGCCAAGAACATAACTATTATTATGCTTGTAATAATTTTGACAGTCAAATTTCTGGTAGAGGTGCAGTTGAGAAAAATATATGATCATAATTTACATAAAAAGTCAAGCATGTCCTGAATTTTTTACTTAACATCATGACCATATTCTTTTTATCTTAAACACGTACATCATAATTAAAGAGACAAAGTAAAATCAGTGGGATGTGGAAAGCATTTCGCGATGACAATTTCTGTATTCTATTGATTCTACTATGGTGACTATGTGTGTGGTATGGTTCATTCCTATGGACGTACGAGATCAATCAGTAACAAAATGATTCTTGTAAAATTACTGGTGTCAGTTGTATAGTGGTTAGAGGTGCTTTGCCATCACATGCAGGAGACCCAAGTTTGACTCCAGAGTGGGAAAAAATTATTTCATTTCATTTAAATTATATTATGCTATATATATCAAGTATCCTGGTCTTCGGGCTGGGATGTCATATATCCCTCTCAGCCTGGGTTGGCTCTGACACTCTAGCAGGGTAGGAAGCTCGCCTCCAAAATGATCTTGTGTTGATGGTGGCGTAAAAATGAAAATGGCTAATTATGTTTTCATGTGAGATAGCCTAGAAATTAACAAAAAATATACCCTGTAAAACCCTGTAAAACTAAAAATGACATTTTAAGAGTGTGTATAAAAAATTATAACATCACTGTTCATTACCAAAAAAACCAATCTACTGTAGGCCTAGAAATTCATCAAGAAAATCTTATCTTACTTTAATGTCCCAACCCACCAAATCTAAATTACGAGTAGGCTATTAAGTCAATTCAAGACGTGACAAAAAAACCCAACTGCGTGTGGAATATGAAAATCGCCTAGAATAGTGCAGACACACTTGTCCTTGAATAATTCTGTCTCCTCCGGTCAATATCATGTCATAAGACGCAGTGTGCTATTATCAGCTACGAGGCTCGAAAGATAAAAAAGTGACTTTCCATGAAATTTTTGTTTTTTTTATCTTGAAAGTTTGATGTCTTTTGCCTCATTTAAGATAAAAATAAACAACTATAATCGATTATAAATATTTTATTTTGACTTATTTTGGAGGTGTGTGTGGTATAGATATCTAGATATATATATTTAGATAAATCTAGATCTAGATCTAGATCTAGATTTAGATCCAGTGGCGGTGAGTGAACCTAGATTAGGTTTCTTCCAGTTCTTTACCACCAAAAAGCAAGCAATAAGAACAACACAGTGATGATTTTTCTATACTCCCGGTGAGCCACAGCATTTTGAGAACCATTCAAACGAGAAGAGTCACCTTTGTCTGCCATCTCTTTGTTCTACGTTAAATTCTTGTGGATGGTGGGGACGCAGCCGTTTCACCTCCAAATTTCTCTAATTAGTTTTTATTTGATGAAACAGTTGCCTCAAAAGTATAAGGCCGTCATTATTCGGACTCGAGTCCGAATAACATTTTTTCATATTCGGACCCGAGTCCGAATAAAAAAATTTCATATTCAAACTCGAGTCCGAATAAGAAAATTTTTTATTAGGATATGGGTCCGGAAAAAAAGGAAGTATCTTCGTTCCATAGATCTAACATTCAGTGCTTCCAATTTTCCGCCATTTTTTAGTTTCTCCCGCACCTTGTCTGCCGATCCGATGCCCGCCGCCTCATTGATACGCCCCCCCCCCCCCCATGTTTCCCACTTTCTTTGTTGTAGAAAAAGGTAAAATTGAAGATTAGCAGCTCTCCTGGCACCTGCATATTATGAGCTGCGCAAAAAAAAAAAAAAAAAGACAGATTCGTTCAAATACACAAGCCTGTGTCATCTCGATTGTTTACCAAGAAAAAGTTGTGTTGCTGTGTAGAGCCGAGCATATATATGGCAACTTTTCATAGATTCCATAGACCAGCGCACAATTCATAACGTAGATCTAGGTCAAGACTAGCTTATTATTGTAATAATGATCAGTTGCTGGGGGGGGGGGGGGGGTGACTGACACGTATGCGACGTTCAACAACGCCCAGACCGATAGCACCCCCCAACCCCCGACACACACACGCAGCTACACGTGTGCAGGCCAGACATCCGACCCCGACACACGCTAACGAGCCATCTTTAATTGCTTCTTTCTGATGACCTCTTGAAAAAATAAACATTTATTAGAAGCGCTCTAACTTTTCAGGCCGGCCTCAAATTCATCATAAGATAAAAACTCGGCTCCGGCACAATTTAACGCCATTTTGCCCGAAGTGATCCCGGTCTCTACCCAGCCTGACGCGAGTCATGAGTGAGGCAGGACAGGAAGCCGGAGTCACGAGTCACAGAAAGTCGGAAGTGATGTCATGCTGGACAAGAATCAGAGTCCGAATAACATTTTTTCATATTCGGACTCGAGTCCGAATAGTCACTTTGAATTAATAACTCTGTTAAATCTCAGCGACACAAACACACAGCACCCCAAACACACACCGTGCATGAGGTGGATTTGTGTCGTGTCGCAGAAAATAGAACGCGCCTAACAAAGGCCCAATGGGCGCATAGGTAAACTGTGTCACTGGGGGAAAGTGTGTCGTAAACTTTCACCCCATTGTCAGGGTAGGGAGAGCGTGAACCCTCTGCTGGGCAGTGTTATTTTTTCAAGAAGTCTTCTACCTTTTTACAAGAGGGGTTTCATTAAGGAGAGCCCGTGAGCCCTTCACTACCCACCGCCACTGTTTAGATCTAGATTCTAGATCTAGATTCTCTCTAGATGTGTAGATTCTAGATCTAGATTCTAGATCTAAGATCCAATGTCATTTGATTTTTGAGAGAGAGAAAAAAATAGAAAGACTCTAATTTTCTAGAATCTAGATTTCTCTAGAGCTAGATCTAGATCTAGATCTAAATTTAGTCTATTAATTATCATGAGATCTACATCTAGATGATCTAGATCTAGATCTATATCTAGATCTAGATTCTAGATCTAGATCTAGATCTAGATATCTAGATTATGTGATGAAATTATTCAGAGGACAGAGAGACAGAAGAATGATTGCTGCTTGCTGGACATGCACATTCTTCAGTCACCAGTTTCAAATGGGGGGGGGGGGGGGTGGAACAAAGAAAAAAAGCTTACCAAAACAAGAGGAGCCTTTTGTGGAGTTAATCTTTTTGAGGTAACTGCTCTCACAGTCGCCCGACCGATCGCCCTACTTGCCATGTTCGTTCGTTATTGCGATTGATGTTTCATAATAATAGCACTGTAAACAGATGTTGAAAGTATTCTTTGAGTAATGTCCCCTATTAGTTACAGAAGATCTACATCCGTCCTGGTGTCAAACAATGGATGGTTCAGATTATGGTACAACTTATTTCAGTCCCTAAAAAAGCTATTTTTGGCGGAAACTCCCCAAACCAAACAGGCCTACACATAAAATTATGATAAAAGAAAACCCCATTAAAAAATTGTTAACATTTATTTGTAGGTTTTTATTAAAACTCATGCACCCGTCTCATGTTCACGTTTTATATACTTCTTTTCTAGTACATGTAGTATTTTGCATGCTAAACACGAATATAAGGTCTTCATTTTCGGTGCAAATCAAGGAGTTTAGAACTTACTTTTAATCTCCTTGGTGCAAATCAATAGTTATATAGAGTTATTGATGTTTGAAAATAGTAAATTTAACAATATGGGGGGTTAAAAGAATCTGCATATGTTACTTGGTTAAAAACAACAACAAAACTGCAAAGAATCCTGGCTGCTCGAGTAGGAGTCATGAAGGAGCCTACTGCTAACCTCCTTGGCCTAATAAGTCCTAATAATAATAAAATGAGGTGAACAATCCCATCTTCGCATATATCGAGATATATATATATATATATATATATATATATATATATATATATATATATATATATATATATATATATATATATATATATATATATCATGTAGGCCTAGTATTTAGTATAAATTTATGAAGAAAAGTTAAAGTTTTTTAATCAAGCCTATAATTTATAATAATAGTTGATAAAGTATGACAAATTGATACAATTTAAACTGCTGTGCATATATATCGATGACATAATATATTGAGTCAACAGCTAATTTAAAGAGTTTGTTATAATTAATTAGTTATATTGCGATCACGAATTTTTTACTGCACTAGACCCAAAAAAAAGAGAACTCGACCACAGCATCATTACTTTTTCTTTTTCATCTAAATCAGTTACGCCAGTTGACTAAAAAGTTATAGCTGTTTATTATGTGCCATTAGTGTTTGAATGGGTTTATTAATTCATTCTTCTTCCAAAAACAAGTGTGGTCAGCAGCCATGAACTGTGTTTGTTTTTTGTTTGTTGTATTTTGCCAGCACTTGGTATAATAACAGCGTGTATTAGAGCCTTGACTATGATTTATGCGCCGTATTTGAAATATAAATTATTGTAGGCTACAATTAATTAATGAAGCGCATGCCCAGGGAGTGGGCACAGGCCTAATTAAGTGATTAATAATTTTGTTAGATCTGAATTTAATTTTCTCGGAATCATTAAATTGATTAATAAATAAATAGCCAAAATAAATAAATAAACAAAAATAAACAAATAAATAAATACATAATAATTTTAAAAAATCTAGCCTCAACTTGTGTTTTAGTGGTCAGGCTGGTAAAAAAACTCTTCGTCTCCCGAGGGAAAACTCATTAAACAAATTGTACTTGAGCGTAGCGATAGAGTAATTACGTACGGCATGACTCTCAAGGATAAAAAAATTTCAACGTTTTTAGGTTATTGCAATATGTTCTTCACAGATGGACCTATACAAGGAAAGAAATAAACTCTTTGTTAGAACTGTTTTGCACTCAACAATTTAAATCCATCCAGTTGAAGCATGATTCAACGAAATGCGTGAATGCACGAAACAACGAAGGACCTGAGCCATAGACTTATATAATATACTAGGCTAGATTGTGCACAGTTAGAGTTGTGCTCTCTGTGAAACTTCGCAGAGAAGCGTGTTTCATGGGTGTGCAAATAAAGAGAAAAGCACAATTTTCTGTAATGTATGAATATTGGAGTGCTCAACAGTACAATTCCCCTTGAATTAGCTTCGATTTGAGTAAAGCAGCGCAGTCCGTAGTGTGCTAAAACAAAATTAGAGTGTACAATCTAGGATGTTATGACAAATCTATGACCTTTTGCACGGTGAATTGTTGCCACTGGTCTGAGGCTTGCGGTCGCGAAGGTCAGAAACCGGAAGTGGAAAAACATTCTGAACTACTTTGTACTTTGTTTATAAATGGCCGCCAAAGTCAGCGGTGGCCATTTGTTTTGACTAGAAACTAATTCTATTTTTTCTTCATGGAGGTGAATTTCATTTAGAATCTAGGTCTAGAACTCGAAATGTAAGTATTTAAGTTATGAATTCAAATGAATCGGTTTGTATGATATTGTGAGATGGCCATTCCATATGCCATATTCCATGAAAATCAAAACTGCAGTGACACTGACACAACAAAGTGACAAAGTTGATCAAAGTAGAGTAGATCTGATATGGGACCGGAACGAAGGCAATGTGCCGAAATACGCTTCGGGGAGCATATTTACCCGGCTTCTACAGGATGGTTAACAATGTAATTTTTCACTTGGACTTGTCACAGTGACAGAGTCACAGTGGTACCCGGCGCATTTAAGTAAGGAAAGTCCTGTCTATCACAGTAGTTACATAATTAATAATATTTTACTGTATAATAATTGTAAGGCGACCCGAAAAAAAAAAAGAAGAAATTAAACATCGAAACAACGTCATGAGCCAGTCTGGCATTCTTCCGGAAGTCTCGGGTGTTCATCATGGCGGAATATATGTATACAAATTTGTAGGGATGGTAGATGGTGAGGATTACTTCAATCTTGATCAAAGTAACCCTAAAAATGAGTCTGAAATCTGAAGGGACGCGATCAGAGGTGTCTTTTCATATCTTTTTCAAGTGTGATTTCGCGTCTTTTCGTGTCTTCTCGCATTTATTTTAGTATGACCCAACTTCCTTTAACATAAAAAGCAGTTGGGAGCGGCGTAAAACCCCATTCTAAAAAAGACAAAAAACTAACAAAAAAATAAACATATAATGAAACAGTGGGATAATCCGGTTTTGCCCAATGATAACCTATATGGAGTGTGGGTTATGGCTTTACCGACGATTACTTCTAGTTCTAAATGATTACTTTTCAAAGCGCGTGCCGATATGATATTTAACGCTCAGCGACTAAGAGTTAATGTAACATTAAGGCGT
This sequence comes from Aplysia californica, assembly GCF_000002075.1. Taxonomy (NCBI): domain Eukaryota; kingdom Metazoa; phylum Mollusca; class Gastropoda; order Aplysiida; family Aplysiidae; genus Aplysia; species Aplysia californica. The sequence goes on from NW_004797561.1 coordinate 181,897, forward strand.
GTTCTGTCGATTCGCGCAAAGCATTTTATGGATCCATGGAATGCGCAACAATCCATCGATTGTTGTGCATTCTGTAGATCGGTGGATAGCACAGTGTTTTTTTTTAAATCTGTAGTTCTTACCCGAGTGTCGAGTGTTTTGTTTTTCTGCTATGAAATAAGGTGTTAACATCAGATGAGTGACCGTATCCATATTGTTGACATTGCACTAAGCGGAAGTTATGAATGACTAAATAACTTTTACATAACTAATTCCTCCTCCTTCAGGCTGTTGTCAGGCCTGGAGCAGGCACCAATGATCTCAAGTGTTAAAGACCATCAAAAACAGATAGGATACCCTTTATAATAATATATACAAATTCATGTCACTGCTCTTATGAATTTAAACTTTTCAGTACTCTTACCATCATATTTAAACCAGTACGTCACCAAGACCATTGCATCTTTGACAATTGCCGAACCTGTAAGAGCAATTATTAGGCTGCATAATATGGATGAGTTTTAAGAGTTACTACTCATAATAAATTGATTTCAGACCTCATTTGTCACACTCAGGTATTCCACCTTTTGCCAAAAAATCTGTTATATATGGTCGCTTTTAAGGACAAGCGGGCTAACCCAGATTTCGGGAGTTTCCAGATATCTTAACCTACACCTAAAGTGGGCATTGCCCTACCTATAGCAGAAGTTTGGTTTCATTAGTGTGTATATATTTGTTTGGTGATAGAGAAAACTCTCCTTGTCTTTTATAGAAACGGACCAAGGGTCCCAAAACTTTACCTTCGATTTTCTCAAAACGGCATTTTTCGGGATAGCCTCCTTGGGCCTAAAAGCGACCATATAAATATTTAAAAAATCAGTCACATTCTAACATCAATATTTGTTTCTGTCTGTTTTCAGATTGCACAGTGGAAAGTTACTTTTGGGATGCGCTTAACGAGAAAGTTCTTGCAGAGTGTCAGTGTCATCAGTACAGACTCCAGTATGTCGTATGAACTTTATGACCTAGATGACAATGCCAAGACCTTGAATCCTCAGGTCGTCCGAGGGATTCGCTTTGCTTTGCTCAGTTTCTTGGCGATTGTGATGGTAAGCAAGCTGCACTGTCTAGACAACTGTAGAGAACCATTCAATCACGTTTTTTTTAGTTTTCTTTCTCATGCCTTGTTTTAAGGTCTGGGTATATATTCTGCCTCACCATCATATTCAAGGCTAAGTAATGTTGAATTAATATTTTCTTTTATGGTGAATGTTTTGTTTACTCTAATTTCTCTTCTCTTGTATTTAATGCCTATTAAGTATTTTGGGAATAATATTGCTTGTTCATAGTGTTGGTAAAGTTATCTTTGCCTATTGATGTTTGGAATTTGGCGGTTTTCTGTTGTTTGTTTATTTGAAATCAATATATTTTTTGCAACTTAAAAAAAAAAAGGCCACCCCCCTGTCATGTAAATGGTAGTTAAAAAATCTAGCAAAAATTTTTCATTTGTATCTGTTGCTAAAAACCCTTTGTTTAATACTTTGCCATCACAAGGCTCATAGTAAAAACCCTTGCCATCAAAGGCAAAGGCTTTTTGGGGAAAATCCAAAGAAACTGGGTTGTAAACATTGCCAATCGGCGATATGGAGGCGGGAAAGTATTAACGTTTAGTACTTTCACCGTTTAAACGATTTTCATTTACTAGTTTGTACTGGAAGATAGAGGGGAAAAGTTAGTTTGAATCTATAAGTAATGTTTTCTTTGTTTTTCATTTTCTTTGCATTAGATTGGAGCAATAGCTATCCTTGGCATTGGGATATGGACACTGGAAGCCGAATATGGTAACAAGCAAGTGTCTGAGCTTATCAGTGCACAGCTGTACAAAGTGGACTCGTACCTTTTGATCATCGGAGGCAGTGCCATCATCATGATCACAATTGTCGGCATACTCGGAGTCATGAAAGAGTACCGGTGTCTTCTTGGCTTAGTGAGTAGGAGAGACAGACTGATGAAAGTGGGGAGGTGGTGAAAATTTGTGGTATCTATGAAAAGTGTCCATTTGTTTCTCTCGATTTATGACCTATATTTTGTAATATGGGCACTCATGATATGTTATTTTGACTTTATTATAAAACCTGTCTTCCTTTGGGCCACAATCTTCTTCATATCTGTTCTATTTTAGCGTTCCTTTTTTTTTTCTATCTTTGGATGCTCACTCTAGTCTAACCCACACCTACTTCTACCACATGCTCATACACTTCGTCATCAGTGTTCTTTCTGTGACAATTTATAGCCCATCTGAACTGTTGCATTAGCTCTTTCAATTTAGTAAATCAGTGATTTTAGTTATTTTTGTTCCATGATTGTAAGTGTGTTACATCCACAGGCTTGACCCTTATCCTGGTCTGTCAGGGCAAACCTATGCTGAATGGGACTTGCGCATCCCTGCTGAAATTTAAGATAAATTCAATGAAATATTTTTCCTAGATGGGAATCCGACTTTTTTCATGAGCAAAGTGAAGAGCGCAACAAATGCTCTACAGAAGTTTGTTTTTTATGTATGCTTTGCTATGGATTTAAACACAGCCATCCTTCCATCCCAGATTTGGCTGTTGTTGTAAGACAAGGAGTAAGATCATATATTGCTAGTCATGCAGTGAAGGCTTTCTTTGAAGAATGGAATTTAAAGTCTTTTCTTCTCTCCCTCAGCACTTGGGCCTGCTGGCTTTCATGTCTGTGATGCTTTTTGTGGCTGGAGTTCTGGGTTATGTCCTAGTCAGTGAGGTATGTAGCTCTCTCTGTGTGAGTAGTATGGTATTATTGAGTTTCAGGTTGAGAGGGGGTTTTTGTTTGTGATGGAAAGGAAATAATATACATACATATGTAATATATACATATATATTTCTTTTCAACCTAAACTCCTATTACGCAGCATCAGAGGTATCGTATAAGAGATAAGATGAGATAAGATAAGATACATTTTTATTGTCTAGATTCTTTCACATTGATACTTGACCCCTTTTGTAAATTGTGTGGAGAGAAATTGCTTGGGTCCTGTTTTCCTATAGTGCTGTCAATGAGGTTTGCCACTGTGTTTGTGGTGAGGGTTAGGAAAAGTTAAGTGAGAACTTGCTTTGTATTTCTGTTGTTATAGTTTGATTATATTATTGCCATGGAGCCTGACTTTGAATATTGGCATTGCTTACAACTGGAGCTTTGAATTAAGATATCTATAGTTATTTTAATACTCCTTTTTTGATTCAATGAAATCTTTGTTTAAATATTTGTTTACGTTGACGATTTTAGAGTGTGCTTTAGTATCTGTGATGTGGTTGATGTTCAGATCCTCTCTCTGTATTGCTTTCAGTTGGAGGACAAGGTGCGTGACAAAATGGAACAGGTTATTGTCAACAACTATGGAGTGGACCTGGATAAGAGTGGCTCAAACCGAGTCATCACCAATGCCTGGGATGAAGTACAGCAGGCTGTAAGTTCAAAAAACAACAATCACAATACGTGTAGATATGATTCTCCCGACCCCCCCCCCCCCTCCATCCACCAGTAGGTCTTGCATAACTTCTCTTTCTCTCTGGTGTTTCTGTCTATGTCTTGCTTCTTCCCTGTACTTATATGACCGTAATTGTCTTCTCTTTACTCAAACTCAAACCCATCTATGTTTTTACTCCAGGTACATATTTTGTGTAACATTATATTGTTCATTATGTTGAAAGAAAAACTGCCATGTTGTGGGGGAGGACAAAGAGTGCGAATTGTAGGTCTTGCTTTTTAAAACTCATTAACACTGAAATTGATTCCCACAGTTTGATGGAATTGATTTTTCAATATTGTTCAGAATGAGTGGGTCATGTTTAAAATGAGTGTTGATGGCTTATTATTTTATTGAAACTTGCAAGTGTTTCACATCAAATTGTAGAAAATGAATGAAGCATGTTTGAAAATGTGTATGGATGCAAATTGATACAACACACTGTTGAATGTGAGACATTGATGAGTGATGTAATAGTTGCACTCCATACAGAATAGAACAGAAAACTGCACATACTGAGGCATGAAAAAATATCCTAGCATCAGATTTTGTCATTTTAGTTACTGAATATGATCCATAGTCCATTTGCCTTTCTTAAGGAGAAATTTTATTTAGATACATCCGTCATGCTTATATTCATTTATTGTTTGTCTATCGGTGGAGGATGCCACGGGTAAGGTCTACTTCTGCTCTTTCCTTCTGCTATTCGTGTTTGTTTTACTTTTCCCTACTCTGATTGACCATTATTGTAAAGAGATGCTTCTCTTTATCTGAAAGAATTCTCCATAGGTCTTGTTCTCTTCCAGTGCTAAGCAACCGTTATCTGTTTAATAAACTTCTCTTTACTCAAATTGAACTGAATTAAAGAAAGATGAAAGATCATTGTCATTGTATTGACAAAATTCCCAACCATACAATGGATATGAAAATCCTTTTTTTTTCCCCCTCTCACCACTCAGTTCAAGTGTTGTGGTGTTTATGGAGACAAGGACTCCACCAAGTCATGGTACATATACCAGTCCAGCGAGTGGTTTGACAAAGGACTGAACAGTAAGTATTGGCAATCTCTCTGTATGTCTGGTGCTGTGTTATTCTTTTGAATAATTGCTGTAGACTTCATTTCGACTATTTAGTGTGTGGGTGGTTGGTGGGTGCTCTGGTGTGGCTTGCTTCTTCTTTCCTATCAAACATCTATCGTCTTTATCTCCCCTCCTTCTTTTTTGTTTTTGTTACTCTCTTGTAACACCTCTAATCTTCGGCGCTTATGTGACCTTATTGTGTTGCATGGGCCGTAAAACTCTTACTAAAACTAAACTATTTAGTGTAAGACTCTCCCATATGTCATTTTGAAAAGCGAAATATGATGAGGTCGTATATAGAGCAGTTGATTTATGTAGTACAGTTCCCTTCACAAAGAAAGCTGTAGGCACTTAAGAATTTATTATTACCATGACATGAACTCGTTGTACCGGTAACTTTTCAAAACATTTTCAGCTTCCTGTTGAACATTTAGTGTAAACTGCAATTGTACAGGTTCTTAAGCACTGCCATAGTCACAATATCTTTCACTGTCACTTCTGGGTGCTTTAACACCCCCACCCCCCCTCCCCCACCCCCGGTGAAGTGACGAAACATTATGTAAATTGTCTTTTCCAAAAATGCAGTGCTTTATGTTTGGCCAGAATAAGGATTTTAATCTGCTACCGTATGGTTGAATGTCCTGTAGTCTGTCCACTAAGCTACTGATGCCATGTATTCTGTGAAAAGAGGTGAAGGATTTTCATCAAACTGGTGTCTGTGGTGTAGCTGTTAAGCTCTTTGCTGCTACACACAGAGACTTGAGGTTGATTCTGAAGTGGAGAGGCATGTTTTATCTAGTGACTCTGTTTTTTGCTGGGATGCTGTATTCCTCTTTCTAAATGATTTTGGGTTTAAGAAAAATTTTGTTATGGTTGGGTTCTTGTTTGTTTGTTTTTCTTAAAAGGTGGGGTTGCTTGTGGTTAGAAAATACTTGTGGCTCAAAGAATATATCAGAGTAAATTGGTAAAGAAATTTAGAGCATAAAACATTTGGAACTTCATACTCACTGATTTTTGTCTCCCTTAGATGGAAGTTATGTCCCCGACAGTTGCTGCCTGGGCACGACCAACTTGGCACTGTGTACAGGGAGCGTTAACAATCCTGGCTACCCGCCACGACAACCTCCGCCTGTCAAGGGAAACTCTAGCACCTGGGGCTACACACTGTACACAAGGGTGAGGGTTTTAGCACCATCAACATTATTATCATTGTTGGCATCATCTTCATATAATCGTCATCTTCATCATCATCATCATCATCAGATACTCAAAGTGGCAAGCCGTTCCCTTCACCATGCAGAGTACTGTTCTCAACAAAGACAGCTACAACCAATGGGGAAGCTCTGCAGCCGACACCAAAGTCACTGCAAAGAGGCACCTCTACTCGCCAATGATGTCAAACATATGTTTGAATGTCCAGGAACAATGGCAATTCGAATGGAGTTATTTGGACGAGTGGAGGTGCCGCTGTGCATATTGACAATGGAGCCGAAAAAGAGCCTCGCTCTCTCTCGAAGATTTCTTCGTGGAGTCCGCCAGGCCCGTTAAGGAAACAAACCAAAATCATCATCATCATCATCATCATCATCATCATCATCATCATCATCATCATCATTACCATTGCTTTGTGATGATGATCATCATCATAGTTATCATCGTCATGATCATGGGTGAAAAACAGAGTAAAATACTCTTATGGAATTTGTAACATTTTACTTACTATGAATTCCTGAATGATACTTTGAGCCCTGAAGGAATTTAAGATTTTGACTTGGCTTCGTCAGAAGGGTCATGGTGAATCTGTTTGATATAACTGTTGCTGTGTTCCCTCTGTCAAAAAGTTTGTCCCATCACAAACAACAACGTCGACAACAACAAAAACAACTGTGATATTACAATACTATATCTTGTGGCATCAGTGGCCTAGTGGTTAGGCTACCAGACTCGTAATCATGAGGTTGCGAGTTTGGGGGTTGGAGCCGCGGGCCCGATGTTGTGTCCTTGGGAAAGGCACTTTACACAAATTTTCCCCACTTCACCCAGGTGAAAATGGGTACCCAGCTATAGACAAGGAAAGATCTAGTCAGTTTGTTAGTGTTTGAGCACTTAACCAGCTGCTTGCTCTGAATGCTTCCTGGGAAGCTGAGAATGTTTTCTGAGTGCTCTATGGTCTGCTGGGGTAATAATGTTGTATAAAGCGCATAGAGCTTGCTTTCGAGTGGGGATATGCACTATACAATTGCTATTTTTTATTATTTATTTATTATATCTAATTTTTATCCTCAAGGGCTGCTTTGACGTTTTGGATCCATATCTCCACCGCACTGGCATCACAATTGGTACCACAGCAATTGTGGTTGGCCTCTTCATGGTCAGTATTGTAATCTGTCTTCAAAATTGTTTTACTTTGTCTGAAAGGTCAGTGGGCAGTTGGCAGGTTCTCTGATGCAGTTTGCTCCTTCTTTCCTAAGAAAGATCTGCTGTCCATAGCTCCATCTTTTCTTTGCATGTTGCATTTGCACTCTAGTAATACTTCTAGTTTTTGGCACTTATATGACCTGTTTGTGTTACAAGTGCTGTAAAACTCGAACTCAAACTAATCTAAATCAGAAAGAACATAAAATTTGTTTGTGGTAGGAGGGTTTTTTTTTGGTACTATCCCTCTATTGTACCACCTGTGAAGTTTTGCTCTATCCTTGAGTTGAATGACTATTATCATGTTGATATCCTTAACTCAGAGCTATTTCTACTTGGAATCTTTTTAATCACTGCAAAAGTAACTGAAAAGCTAACTTTTATTGAACAACTCAGTATAATTTTTTTTTTTTTATCATTGTGTATCATTATAAGGATGCAGGAAGAAAAGTTTTATTTTGGAGAAAATTTTTTTTTTATCATCCAGTGAGATGATGATGCCACTGTATTTCCATAGAGACACTGAATTACAAACTTTAGATACATTTTGTATTGTTCTCTCATTGTAGCATCCGTTGTCAAAGTGAAATATTTTTTATTTATAAGCAGCAAAATTAATTTCCTTTCTGATTCAGACAAGTAAGAGTTTTATGCCACTTATATTAAAAATTTGTACTTCAGGAAGGGGTTGTAAAAGTAGGGAACTAGGAGTCTTAGATTGAGGAAAAATCTTGGATGACAGAAATAAAGAAAAAGAATTAAAATGTGTTTCTTTCATCAGCGGGCAGGAATTTGTAGCTTAGTTTGAAACATCGTAGTGGTTAATACGTGATATGGGATTTTTATTGAACGTTTTCCTTCAAACAGGTATTTGTTGAGTTTTCTGCTGCAGTCTGTTCCTTTCATTTCTTTTCTACATTCTCCTTGTTTTAATTTTTTTCTGAGGGTGATTGGAGGGGGCATCTGGTACTACTTAAAAAAATTCCCATCTGTTTTATTTGACCGTCTTACTATTTCTCAGCATTAATCGACCGTTTATTGTGTCAGTATGCTTCTCTGTTCTCAGACTTTGTAAACTGATATGGTTCTTTTTTTAAAAGTGTTGCCGTGATCATGCTAACCCATCATGGGCGTAAATTTTTGTTTTAAATGTTTTTCTTCAGCTTGTGGAACTGGTCTTGTCCATCTGCCTGTACAGAACCCTACCAGAGAAGACGTGAGCGAAACAGAGCAGAGTTTGGTCATTGTGGACCTCCTCAGTAACTTAACAATTTGAAACTGGAATTGTCAGAAGTTCAGCAGTGCTGTACTCGATACTTTGTGGTGACTGCGAATGTCTGTGAGGATGAGTTTTCTGCTTGATTGTGGGAAGATGAGTGTGTTTCATCAAGTATCTGCTGATTTTGTATGATTTGTTAATTTATTCACATTGTGTGTATGCAATCAACATTTTTTTCTGGGAGTGTTAATATGAATTTATCATTCATGTATGTTGTTTGCAGCCAAATACTCTCATAACAGTATTTTTCCTGCAGCCAGTCAAGAAGGGATATAGTGAGAAAAAATTAGTTTTTCACATTTTCCTGTAGAATTTGAGTTATCTTAAGGTTTGGATTTTTAACTGTCCTTTTTAAAGCCTGTTTTCTGTATTGACTATATTTGTGCTCAGTTACTTCTGACATTGACACACAAACTTTACAGTTTGAAGACAGTTTATTTAAAAATAGTTTTGTTCTAATTTGTGTTTTTCTGATTATTTGCTTGCAATTAGACATTTTTAAAATTGCTAGTTTCTTTTTGACCGTTTAAATTTGGAAGCTAGGTTTTACTTATCTTTCATTTTGTCCTCTTGCTTTGCATAGATTCATGGCTTTTTTATAAGAGGATTCCTTTACAACTCAATTTTTTGTGCTTTGTTATACGAACGACAAAGCGTTTGCAAACATTTTAGCTACTCTTTCTGCAGTAGGGGCTGTTACATCAGTTCAGGCGATAATGTTCACGCTGTTTTGGATGAAAGTTCAATCTGTGTCCTGAGATGATGGTGCCTGTGTAGGCCGGTACATGCCTGGAAATGTAGGCTGTAGCGTGTTCTACGAAATCATAAAAGTACACTCCACAACACAAAGGCAAGAATTGTGCCACTGAAATGTTTTTCCTATGCAGCTACTTGGATTGAAATGTTGATTTCGAAAAAATAAATGCTCTTCGTATGGTAAAACTAGTTAATGGTACTTCTGCTCTGTCAGTACTTCTGCTCTTTCCTTGCCCTTCTGTTTTTCTCTGTAATATGGGACTTACTGAATTACTTTAAGTTTCTTCAGCTTAATCAGATGAAATACTTTTTAATTAGAAATATTTTAAGTCTAGGAAATGTGATGGCAAAGTCTATTTTTTAATGATAATGAATAACATTTTAGAAGAAGATGCGTATACTATATATATCATATTTTTGGATTGCTATTTTGTATTTAATTTAACTAACACAATGTGTAAGTGAAATGATATATGCTGTTGACTTATCTCGACTTTGCTCCTATCTGTGATCTCAATGTTAACAATTATGAATAAGTTTTTTTTCAGAAAACATTCCAATTTGTTCTTATTTTATCTCTACTATACTTGTGGTTATTGATGTAAAATATCATACTGGCTTGGAATTAATTTTCCAAAAACATTCCTGAGTATTCCCCTTCATGGCGAATACATGTGCAAATATTCTTTCTTTGTGGAAATGTGTTAAATGACAGCATTCCATTATATTTATACCTTTCCTCGTCGGAATCAGTTTTATCCTGCTATTGTTAAACTTTCATTTCTTTTATGTTTTAGTGTCATGCATGTGTCATTGCGTGTGACCCACTTGTTGTGAGTTTCAATGAAAAGGGGCTTGCTTAGCTTGGGAAAATTTGCTTGGATTTACACGCTCCAAGGTATGCTTGAAAAGTTCATGTCTTTGACTGTTCTGCAGTTTTGTCTGGATTGATTGTTATGGCTTGTGTCTATTTTTATTCTCCTCACTTCCAGGTATTTTTGAATTGTGACACATGGTATGACTATTGGAATGTGTGATTCCAGCTTGATTGAAATCAAAAAAGGAAAATGCCCATAAACTTTTTTATCATTTCCTTTTTGTTTGTGTCGTTGAACTTGAGGCTAGTGGAATTATGTGTTTGATATATGAAAGAAATATAACACACACTTGTTTTTAAAGATAGTGAATGAAAGATTTGTTTTGCGCCCCCCCCCCCCCCCCCCCCACTGACTGAAGTGTCTTTAGGCCATTCCTATAATAGGGGGAATATGTTCTTATCATGTACAGCAGAATTGTAAATGGGCTGATTTTCCAATCTCATGCTCATACTGTGATGGAACAACATAGGGGGAACTACTGCTTTTTCTTTCCTAATCCTTACTATGGTCTTTTTTCCTCTACTTCTTTTGTATGTTTGTCACTGTCTTGTGAACTGCTATTTCCGGGGTGTCTTGATAGTTGAAGCAGACTTTGTGCTATTGAGGCTAGAAAGATGAGCAGAGTAAGCCCGATTTCCCGTTTGGACTTCTGTGTTGACATCCACCCTTGGCGCTCATATGACCTTATGCAGTTATGAGCGCCGTACAACCTTACTAAAAACTAAACTAAAAGATTTGTTCTGACAGTGAGATATTATACATTAGTCTTGTAAAATGAGTTTTAAAATGTATGGAAACGGTATGTCCCTTCTTTCTTTGCTCTGGTGTGATTTGCTCCTTCTTTCCTATTGAACTTCTATTGTCGTTATCTCTTCTTCTTCTATCCTTATATTTTTGTGTTGTTTGTTACTCTCTCGTAACACCTTTAATCTTTGCGCTTATATGATTATTGCGTTGTAAGTGCTGTAAAACGCTTACTAAAACAAGCAAATGAGATAAACAAGCTCTGGCTTAAATTATTCATTATTCCGTCCCTTTTCTTTTGCAATGTGCATGCCGTTGGAATAACATATATATTTATGTCTAGTAGGACGTGGAACCCATTAAAAACACAGAGATCTTGACTTTCTGGGCTGAAGAGCCTTTTAGGAGTCCTTAAATATTGTCATTACTGTATTCTGAACTTGTTGTCATTCTTGCTATGAACAAATTACTATTTTAAGTGTTATAGCTTAATAAGGAGAAAGTTCTGCTGTTGGTTTAAACCTCTTAAACAATGAAATAGTCTTATAGGAAAAAGGCATGCAGAGAAAGACTAACAATTTATTTGAAAGGGAAAGAAAAGAAAACGGAAAGAGAGGCTTCATCAATTATCAAAGGGACTTATGCTTGTTACAGGTTTTTTTTTGTGTTTTTGGTTCTAGTAATCATATTCTATGATGTCACATTGGGATAAAAAAAAGGTCTACTTCATCTGTTACTCAATGAGAAATTTAAGATTCTATTTGTTTATCAAGACGTTATAACATTTTGTTGTAAGTTCTCTATATTACATAGCATATACTCAAAAATAACTTTTCCTTGTTTCAAGTCTCAGGAGAGCATGTTTTCAATTTAAGGCTACAATATATTGCTGCTGCAAAAAATCTGCTGGTTTGAAGAATGTGTTTAAATCATACTTGCGCTTCATCTTGGCAGGAAAAAAAGTCTTTTGAATGATATATTCCAATTGTCACGATTATGCCCTGTGATATTGACTACTATGCCTGTAGCAATTGTGATAATCTCCCCTGTCTCAGATTGACCGGTGGATAGCCAGATTCCAACATTTCCTTTCCCTTGTAATGTCTATATTTTGTAAATTGGCATATGATGTGGATATCTTCACATGTCACCATGATAATATAAAATTATAGATTTCAAATGGTCTATTTGTGTATAGTGTTTGTAGTTGGAGGGCACCACTGTAGGTGTTACTTTTTTCTGTTCACTTTGTTTCGGGCAGGTGGTTGGAGGGCACCACTGGTAGACCCTACTTCTTTACTTTCCCTCAGTTGTTTCTGTGGTCTGTATTGCTTTTCCTAACACTAAATGACCATCAAAGTGTCGATGTGCTTGCTTCACTTTACTTAACTTAATTTTTCTCCATGCACTAAATGACCGCTACTGTCTAGGTGTTTTCTCTCCTTACTGGTAACTCATTTGGACAATCTAGCATGGTTTGCTCCATCATTTTTTTCCTTGTTCAATGCTACTGATGTCATCTTCTGTAACATGTTGATATGTTTCTCTTTGTCTCAAATTGCCTATCTATTTATCACAAATCATAAAATTTAATTCTAATTTTGTACACTAGATGTTGCTTTGAAAGCCAGCCATATGTTTTATTTTGTTTTGTGTCAAAAATTTGCTTGTGTAAAAAGAATGTTTCCTGCTTGTCATTGCATTTTGCAGTACTATTTGTGAGCCTCAGTCTAACAAGTGTAGTTTTTTTCCAGTTACACCTGAGGAGTAAGCAGTGGACCAAAGTTAATATAAATTCTTTAACGGAGTGGGATTCTTATGTTGGACATAATATACAGTATTTGAGGTCAAGTTACTTTTTTTTTTCGTATTACATACATTGAATAAATGTGTCTCCATTTTCATTGCAGATTTAAACTCATAGGATCCAGTTTCTGAGATTCTCTCTCTGTAATTAATTCTGTTTCCATAGGGGTAATCTGAACGAATCACAGCACTTGTTGATGTTTTATGACATTTCATTAATTTATTGTGCTGACATTGTACTGGCAATGTGAGTTGCTCTCTTTCTCAAAGGCAATACTTCTACCTATACCAAAATGAAGGATACAGCTATTTAATAGCTTAAGTGTTAATTGTTTCATGATTACAGGATGGATGTTTTATTATTTTAGGACTGACAGGGCATCATGTATAAGTTAATTGATTCAGTCTCAGAAAATACCATACTTAATCGATTTGGTCACTTAATGTTTACTGTCTTATAAACTCTGCTTAATTTTCTCTTTGATGCCACATTAGGTAGATGATAATAAATCTGTGAGAATTAGGATTCTATCACTGACAGCATAAAATGCTTGTGGGTGGTTGGAGGGAGCCATTGATACGTACTACTTATTTTCCTGATTCATCTGTTTTATCTGATTGCTTTTACTTCCTCTGCCTAAAACATTGATTAATGTAGTCAACATGTTTCTCTTTAACTCTAACAAACAAATAAACGTGATGATGGTAGACGCTCTATGCTTCAGCAGAAGGCACAGTCACCTAAACAGTGAAATTGTGCGACTATCTTGGCTCACATGTGCTCAATTTGTTTTTTTCTTGTGTATCATGTGTCTTCTTTTCTGTCGTTTTCTGTAGTATCACCTAACCACAGAGTTTCATGTTGATCTTCGAAATGTTTTTATTATGAATAAAAATGCGTTAAGCTAATGCAAATATAAAAATAGAAACTAACAGAACGATATGCTATCTATGACGTCATGATCAAACTTTTCACCTTACATGGAATTTGTATGAGTTCAGTTTCCATGTGGAGAAAATATTATTTCATCCACCCTTTTCCTCATGCTGATATAATGATAGTAGATTGCACTTATATTGTCCATTTTTAGCCTGATGAGATGCTCAGTGTGCATCACAATAAGAAAACCAGAGGTATGGCAAACACATGCATGATTGAGAAATAATAAAAACTCTAACTGAAAAATCTCAAGCTGCTTGAACATACTTGTACACTGATTAAAATCCGCGATTACAGTAAACAGGTATGGTATATTGACATAAAAATCAAAATCACTTCATAGGCACACCCTGATCTGGCCCTGACAGGCAGGACTGAAGTAGACCATCCCTTTAGTGATCTAGATTGTTTTGACATGGATATTAATATTCATGGGAATTACAGAAGCAAGGCTGTCTAGTGTGTAGATGTCTGTCGTTTTGTTACGAGACAAATTCTGGAGATGAAAATCAAACTTTCACTGTTGTCTGTATGTTTTATCAGTCTCAGCTTCATCTCTTGTGTGTAATGTGACAATGCTCTTTGATATCCTGTTTCCTTTCAGAGACCAGCTCCTCATTTCATGATGATTGCACGTTTTCACTATTTTTGTTTCATATGTAAAAGGCTAGATGAGACATACAGTGTGTTGTAAATACATATGTAAAAGGCAACATGAGATATACAGCGTGTTGGTAATACATTTATGTCATTATAATATAGTGCCACAGTATTGATTCTAGCGATAAATTGTCAATCCTTTAAGTGGAATGCACTGTAGTCTCACAGTGTGTTTTCTAGATACTATCCATCTTCTTTGGGTATCAGATATATATGTTTGAATAAGACGCAGACAGAAATTTTCTATTATTTTCAAGGTAAAAAGAAAAGTCTGACATTATGTTTGATTCTTATGTTTTGAATTTGAGCTGGCGCAGAAAGGTTTGTGTGGTGGACTTTGTTAACAATGAATTCTGGTAAATGTATTGTTGGACAAGTGATGATGCTTTTTCGTTCGTTTGGATCTTATCAGAAAGAATGTCGGAAAAGTCAGAAAGCGATTGGGCCTAATTTTGGTCGACTTGATACCCTTTTGTAGTCTTGTTTATGGTATCTTAATGAATGTTTATTTTATGGAGGAGTTTTGATTAAGTTAAGAAAATCTATGAATAAGAAAAGAACAAAAATGTTAATAGGCAAACTATTTATTATTTTCAAATACATATCTTTATTTGATTGTCTCATATCGTTGCCATTTTCTATCCAGCAAAGTGCAGGCTGTCACCATTCAGTCTAATGATGTGAAGTGATATGTGCAGATTAAAAAAAAAAAATTGATGTGTTGTCCCATGGTTATGTCACCAAGGAGTAGGGGGATGTTATATCATTGGATGCTGGGAAATGGAACAGAAAGATAATATGTCTCAAAATATGCATTATGATAATGTCTCTAAGGGGTAGAAATTGTCCTTCAGCTGCACTATCTGTTTCATTCGCTGACCAATATTTTCATCAGTTTATTGGTGATATGAAAGTCAAGGTCATATTCAGTGCCATAAATGCCGTTTTTTTACAAAGACTTACTTAGCATTTTTGAGAACGTATTTAAAATTCAGATTTTTTTTTCCCCATAAAAGTCCAGGTTTTTCAAAACTAGTATTGCCTCAGCCATAGATTATTGTCCCGGCCTCTTTCTCATAGACTTTTTATGAATTGCTGCAATGACGTTAAAAACATTGAATTAATCAAACAGCCCTTAGGAATTGGGATCAACTTTGGTCTCTGTGCTGAACTTGTGCTGAATTATTCTTTTTACACATTTTGTACCACTGACTGTAGTGTCTTTAGGCCATTCCCAAAGGGGGGACATTTCTCGTTCAAGCATAGTAGAATTGTAAATGGGCTGACTCGTGTCACGCTCATAACTGTGCCTGATCTACAACAGGGAACTGCTGCTTTTTCTTTCCTGATCCTTACTATTGTTATTTTCCTCTACTTCTTTTGTATGTTTGTCACTCTCTTGTGACCTGCTATTTCCGGGGTGCCTTGATAGTCGAAGCAGACCTTGTGCTGTTAAAGCTAGAGAGGTGAGCAGTCTAAGTCTGATTCCCTGTAAAGACTTCTCTGTTGACACCCACCCCTTGGCGCTCATATGACCTTATGCAGTTGCGAGCGCCATACAACTCTCTACTTCAAAAAACAATAACAACACATTTTGTACAATTCTATCATTTGTGCTATGCTTGAATACTGGCAGTGTAGTTTGTTCTCATTGAACTTATCCTCCAGGGATTGTCAAAGACTGATGGTCCATAATTACCCAATTTGAAGTTCTTTATCCTAAAGTGAATTGATTTAGACTCTTGGTTGGAGTGAGTATTGTTGGAGGATGCCACTAAGTCAAGTAGGTCCTTCTTCTTTTCATTCCCTCTGTTATTTTTTTCTATCTCGCTTTTTTCCCTGCTCTGAATGACCTTTATTAGGTCTATGTCGACGCACTTTTCTTTTCTTCAAAACAAAGAAGCAGGTGGACCTGAGATGAAAATGCAAGGAAGTTATCACTCTTTCTGACATACGGTTTTGAGAAAGGGCTTAGCCTTTTGCCGCTGATTCTTTTAATTTTTGTTATTTTAAGTATTTATGTTCAGCGTCCATACTCCTTTATGCGAAATCTTTTGTTTCATTCTTTGTCTTACTTCCTTAAGAGTAAAAGGACGGGGGTGTTGTGCGCATTGGATTTTACTTTTTACTTGGTTCTTATTATAGTTTACTGGTACCCATTTTGCCCTTCACCTTCACTGTCTGTTTCACTCAATGACCAATATATTTTTCCTCAGTTTATTGGTGATATGAAAGTGGACTTTTATATTTGGACCAAATTGTACATATTTATGAATTGGTTACTTACTAAATTATCACAATGTACATAGGGTTCGTACAATCTAATTTGAACTTTGTTTTGCTGGCTATTTGTTTTGAATTTTTGTATTTGTATCTTGTTAGTAATCATTCTTTATAGCTTTATAAATGCTTGTCAGTTTCCTGGGTTCTTTTTGTACACAACTTTGTATAGAAATATTTTATTCACACTGACCTGCTTACAATGTAGACGGAAATATGAGTATATATATATATATATTTGTAGATTTCAGATGTTCTTTTGATACAATAGTGTCCTTTCCTTCCATAATTGTTTTGGGATTCTCGCCTCTTTTATTTTTCAGGAAAGTTGGAAGGAGAATTTTTTTTTTTTAATTCAGTGTTGTTTGGGAAAATAAGAAGACTGTGTTGTATTGCGCTGACGGTGATGTGAAAAAAATATATAACAATAACAATATATTATGATAAATTACACAAGTTTGTGGGTGTTTAAAAAAAATAAAAAATTTAACAGTGAGTCTAAAACAGTGCACATATAGTATAGTGAAGATGTACATCTGGCGCAGGTAAATCAACTTTTGGTCAATATGAATGGTTTTTGGGTAAAAGTCTACTTAAGCGCTCCCCCCCCCCCCCCAAAATTGAATTAATAGCATCTTTAGTGCATGATTTGATAATACATAAATGCCCCAAATGAAGCTCCTCAAAAAGTGGAGATGTAAGTAGTAGATCAAGTAAGTTTGAGTTGTGGGCCCAAAAAGACTTTAACATGTTTATGATTTCTGATTATGAATTGATTTCTGATTTCTGATTATAAATTGAATTATGATTCCTGATTTTGAATTGAATTATGGGTCTGATTATGAATTGGTTTATGATTTGTGATTTATTCTTTTGTCTGTGATTCTACTGCTGCTTCCATTATTATTATTTTTTTTTTCTGTCTTGTTCTTATATTTTTACTAGGAGTTGGCAGTTATCCTCCCTGTGTTTTTTAGGACGGGGAGGGGGGGGGGGAGGGGGGGTGTTTCTTTATCTATTTATTTCTTTATTTAGTAGTTATTTTTAAATATTATTTTTAGAGAATGTAAACAAAGTATTTAAGAGGTTGCTATGTGTTATCTGTTGTCGTTTTGATTCACTAGTTTGCCGTTCGGCCCACACTGTTGTAGAATGTGCATAGCCTACCGGTATGTCTAGGACAGTTTGACTGGGTTCTTGATGATTTCTCTTGTCACCTTTTGTCAGTTGAGCACATGTACCTAAATTACTGGCGTCTGTGGTATAGCAGTACAATAGGTGCTTTGCCGTTGTATGCAGAAAATGTGAGTTCGATTTTCTTCGA
Organism: Aplysia californica; assembly: GCF_000002075.1. Classification (NCBI taxonomy): domain Eukaryota; kingdom Metazoa; phylum Mollusca; class Gastropoda; order Aplysiida; family Aplysiidae; genus Aplysia; species Aplysia californica. Next base: position 199,584 of record NW_004797561.1, read on the forward strand.
GTTGGAAGTTCTTTTTAAAATCAAGTTTCTCTCTGTGTCTACCTCAGCATTGTTTTCCTCTCAGCCCAGGATGGCTCTGACAGGCACGGTTGAAATAGCTTGCTATCTAAATGATCTAAATTGTGTCGTTGGGGGTGTAAAATACGCACAGTTTTAGTTACATAATTTGTGTTTTAATTTTCCTTTTATGCTTCCAAGCTCTTAACGTGACCTCACAGTGTTGACTGTGTCTAAAATCTAAATGATGTGCGAATTTTTTGGTAATAATTTGTGCAGATTCGAATATTTCTTAGCATTTTCTAAAACCTCAGCATTTATTGTTCTGTTATTCTACCTCTACAATCTACATATTGGGAAATACCTTACAACTTAAAAAGGGTTTGTAACTGCTGTAAAACAAGACACAGATTGCATGTCCTGCTGAAAGTTCCCCCCTCCCCTCCCCTGGCTCAAATCGCCTTATGACACCCTCTACCCCATCTCTCTCTCTCTCTCTCTCTCTCTCTCTCTCTCTCTCTCTCTCTCTCTCTTTCTCTCTCTGTCTGTCTGTCTGTCTCTCTCTCTCTCTGTACTATTCCGCTTTTCTAGTTTTTAAGATTGCTTTTGGTCGTCAGTATTTTAGACTATCATTGTATTGTATCATAATTAAGAAGAGGTAAAAATCAAATTTAAACGGGGATGGGATGGGGAAACTACCGAACTACATAATAAGATGCATGTGTCACCTCGTGTTTCAGTAAAACTCCTTTCTCACTTCTACTCTATTTTAGTACTAGGCCTATGTAAGTAATCCTTTATTTTTTTTGGTTTTGGCGGAGAGCTTAATCTTTTACTAATATACTAATCTGAGTGTCCCCTTTTTGCTTGTTTTTTTTGAGTTTTTTAAATTGTTTTTTAAAAATAGTTTTTGTTTTCTACCCCCCTTGCTCTTATTCCGCTGTCAAGAAAAACTGTTTTGTTGAGATACTTCTCAGGAAGTATTTTAGTGTATGCTGATTTTCTTTTTTGTACATTTGATGATTTCTATGGTGTGATAATAAACACAATTTTTACAAATATCTGCGTTGATCAATTGATTCTTACTCCCCCACCCCCCTTGCAGTATAGTCGGCTTCACGTTGAACTTTAAAAATAAAAAATGAAACCAGTCTTATTGAGAGTTTGTGATAATTTGGTTGGTCTTTCATTTGGTAGTCTTCATCCATTACCTCAGTTGGTACTATGTTGGGAATATGGGGTTGATGGTCCTGATTTGAACCCGCGAAGAGGCTTTCTTGAACTCGGATTGCTTCGGAAGTTTTACAAGGCTCTCCAAATCTCTACCCACTATGTCTCGCCCCTTATACAGACTTCAACATAAGTTAAGGACCACCTTGACAGACAGCCATGATTTTAAAAAATCAGAAAAAAAGACAACAAGGAATGTTTCAACATTTATTGCTTTGAAAGTGTTAATTGGTTGACAATGCATACTGCAAAGCTTGCAAAACCACAACGTGCAGCACGGAAATCCTTGGGGGAATTTTAACCAAATTTGCAAGTGGAACTTATGTTGAAGTCTGTAATTACCTTGCCATGTTGAAAGGGCGTGATTTGGTTCATTCTATGAGCGGGTGGAACCAACCAGTGTCCGTGGTGTAGCAGTTACGAGCTTTGCCTGCGCACGAAGAAGATATGGGTTCGATTCTCGCATATCTCAGTATATGTTCTGGAACTTGGTACATTTATTGTAACATGTATTCCTGTCAGCCCGGGTTGGCCCTGACCGGAAGGGTCGGAGCAGCTCGCGTCCTAATAATATGTTGACATGGTGCCGAAAGGGGAGTAAAACATCTACTTTTACCTTTTTTCAGGTGGTTGTTGGCGCTTTGCTGAGGTCTACTTCTTTATACAAATGTGCCACGTCTCTGGTGCCACTATAGCGTCCGTGGTTTGGTGTAATGGTAAGGCACTTCGCCATCGCAGGTAAAGATGGTGGTTGGTTGGCGGCTGTTCTGGTGTGGTTTGCTCCTTTCCTATCAAACACCTATCGTCCTTATCTCTCCTCCTTTTTGTGTATGTTACTGTCTTGTAACATATCTATTCGGCTCTTACATGACCTTATTATGTTGCAAGTGACGTAAAACTCTTAGTAAAACTAAAGGTAAAGACGAGAGTTCGGTTCCCAAGTGACGATTA
>NW_004797561.1:202727-204332 GCF_000002075.1 Aplysia californica
CTTACACATGTTACACTCTCTCACCCTCTCCCCCCATGCCTCCCTCTCTCCCTCCCCCTCTCTCTCACATACATAAAAACAACTACAACTACAACAACAATAATAACAACAACAATAACAACAACAACAATAGGAAATTCGTACTCCACTTTTCCCTTCCTTTTTGGTCTGGTTTAATCCATTTACGTTCCACACTGACGCATAACATCGCAAACAAAGTAAATGAAAATATGGATCTTACAACAAACAGATTATACAGTTTGAAACAAAATATACATATTTAATGACGATGAGAACAAAAAGCAGCACGATTGTTTCTTCTAGCCATGGCTATTAAATACAGAACAGTACTATGCAGGGTACAGAATCAAAAGTCACTCTTTCATCTTGCAGATAGAGACAATTTGTTAAATTTTTAATATCTCACTTGAGCCTTATGATTCTCACTTTCTCTGTCAATCACTCTTAATTGCTCATTTCCAGCATTAGTAACAAGCACTCCCCTAAAAACAAATCAAAATAAAATGAACAGATAAAATAAACGAAAGCACATCTATAACATTCATTCCTCAACCCGCTAAAATACTTAAAATGCATTCAATTTCATGCACTTGTAATTGTAACATCTTTCAACGGGACTTAAGTCGGGTATTATAATAATTGCGCTGGTCTTGTTTCTCGAGAACTAGAAGTAGAAGTTGATTTATTTAACAAGCTTAGTTGGTGTGGAAAATATAGGCAATGAAAGCTGAAAGTGCGATATTCCCTGATGACAAGGAATAGGGATGATATTTTTTCCCCTCCCTTTTTTGGATGGCCTCGGAAACTGATAATTTACTTTTCCGACAGACACAAATACAGTCACCAAAGATGACCCCAAAAAGACGTTAAATTAAGAAACAGTTTACAATCTTTCAAAAGATAAGATAATGCTTTATTATCACGTTGTTAAAATTTTACATTCACTCAGACACGAAAATCTGTTGTAAAGCCCGCATTTCTGTATTACCAAAACATATTAATTAAATTCGAGTTTAAAAGGTCTTTGCACTTCACCCAGACTATCTTACACTTACACGGTTGATTTTCTGAATAGAAATCCGACTACTTAAGTCTCATCTTAAGGTGGCCACTGACATGTTACTATTCACAGTAGTCAGACACACTATTCTTTCATTAAGTACTGATATCCAATTAGAAGCAATGCACGTAAAAATAGCAAACATCAAAACGTCTAGTTTGACCAGTGCCCAGTTTATGAGATCTTCTTGTAAGTTCTAGCGCATGTAACGCCGTTGGCAGTGAATGTCTGTGGAGAAATCAAGTGGCATTTCGTTATTAAACAAATTATGAACATAATATTTTATTATGTACACATTGTTCTTATTCTTTTTCCAGTACGACGATAAAGGAGCACTTCATGCGGGATGTTTGAGCACCATTTTCGTATTTAAAAGATCTCTATTCTGTGTTGTAAAATGCGAGCATTTCGCTACAGGTAACAGCATGGTTTGCTAAGCCTAAATGATAAATTCGGCCCGTCTGCTGGTGCCTACTTTGATATTATGATATCGCCTCCCCCCTTCTCTCTCTCCCTCTCTCTCT
>NW_004797561.1:205602-207669 GCF_000002075.1 Aplysia californica
AAATAAAATTAAAGAACAACAACAACAGTAATGACATTCTGTAAGACGGCCTCCAGTCTATTACAGTCAATTTTCCCCTTGACAGTGGGTGGCCGTGTCTTAAGCAGTTTCGACTGTAGATTATATGGCAAAAGTAATTAAAACTATATCCTTCTTATAATGACCATTGTTGTGTCGATGTGCTTCTCTTTACTCAAACTCAAAACACAAATCCGGGGTCTCCATTCTTTGTAGGATACTATCTGGGTAGCTGGTACATGTGCGAACGATAATTTCTAACTTGTTGTAAGATTGGACGTTGAAACTTTCTGTTCCCCATATTTTGATATGTTGGCCTGTAATGCACGGAACCACGTCTACTTAGTAGACATTTGATAACCAAATATGCTGCAAGTATTGCCTCACACTCACACACGGGATTTATTTCTAACTAAAACGGAATTTGAACGTTTGGGTATCTGTTTGTAGGTGCGGAAAAAGAGGGAGCGGGATGTGGGAGGGGGAGAGAGAGAAAGAGGAAGGAGAGGTAATTGTCATCAAATAGATTTTATGACACTAATTTCACCACTGTAAGGACCACCGAATATAACGCTAATCTCTGACAGATCCGACAAAAATCGGCGGAGAACTGCGAAAATTCAAAGAAACCCAAGTTCAAGAAAGTACCATAATTTATTATTCAGAACAGGTCAATCGCACCAAAGCCCAGCATTGTATCAACTGTCATGGTGTGCGTGCCCTTGTGCATGCGTGCATCGTTGAAACAATAAATCTGTAAAGCAAGTGGGTCTGAGGATAATTCTCCCAGTAACACAATACATGTATATCCAGCATTTCAGATCCCTCCAAAGTTGGCAAATATATAAGAATTCGTTTGCCATGACACGACAGCTGGGATCTATATTAAAAATCTGGTTGCATGTCCATACCACAGGCACTGGAAGGGGGCGCTCATGGTCTAGAGGTACGGAGTTCGTCTCTCATTCAGTAGGTTCCGGGAAACCTGAAAGCGACGGAACATTTTCTTCTCTAAAATGTTCTCCTCTCACCTCGACCTTTCCTACTCTCTGATCATGTTCTAATATCATCTGCTTTCATTTCCGCTTTCTACCCCCCCCTCTTTTCCCCTACCCCGAGCTACTGGCTCTTTCTATTGCTGCTATTGGCTGATTCTTACAGCTGTTTTACAGCAACAGCCCTGATCTTAGGGTAGATAAAATCTAACTACCTAGCCTTCTCGGATAACGGCCAAAAAAAATCAAAAAATCTCACCGGAGCAAAATTTGAAATATTATGTTCCTACCAAACTGAAGTTGTCCCGCTCGCTCACATTATGACTTTATGCGGTTTCTAGCGCCGGAAAACACTTTCCACCTCCCCCCTCCCTAAAAAAAAAAGTCATTAGAAAAGCTTACACAGACTGTGCCATGGTTGCAGATGACTGAAAATGGTGTAGTGATTTGCTTTGCTTTTGTTTTCTTGTTTTCATCGGTTTTTGTTTTTTTATCAAGTTGGTTGCGTGAAGGAATGGTAATGGGCCCAGTCTTGTGGTAAAGTTGTCTCGTAATCGAAATATTGTGGGGTGTGTTTTCTGCTTGGCCGAGTAGGACATTATTGCCCAGTGAAATGTACTTCACTCAGGAACACGGATATTGTTTTGCCTTATTCCACAAGCTCACTCAGCTGAAGAAAATGGCTTTTGGTAATCAGCGGGAAAAGAAATGTTTGTAAATTTTAGTATTTGAACGCATAACATACTGTAGAAGTGCAGCGCCCCCCCCCCCAAATCTCCCCCTTCCTCAGAATTGAGGTAATATGATGTGAAATGATCTGGTGGTGGGCCAAGAAAGTTATAACAATGCCACAAGTAACTTAAAGCTCAACTCGCTGTTTTGTGGAAATTCTAGAATATCAAAACAACGAAAAAACAACATTCAGAAGAGCCTCCCCCCTTCCAACCCCCCACCCAGAAACAATGAAGTAATAACATGATCAGAAGACGTCCCTTCCTCCTCCCATCCCACCAGCACCACAACCCAATCAATAACGCCACCCTTCCCCCCAAAA
>NW_004797561.1:211511-213030 GCF_000002075.1 Aplysia californica
AGAGAGAGAGAGAGAGAGAGCTGGGGGCTGGTTAAATCGATGAAAAAATGTTTACATTTTTTAGGTTACAGAAACCTAGGGTTTTTTTTGTTACCGTTGCTAGGTGTAGAAAGATATTATACAATATATGAATAGTCATTGATCTGAGAAAACGCCAACATTCTCTTGTTCGTAAATTGTAACACTGGCTTAGTTTGATATCAAGAAAACTAATAAAACGTTTCTTACTGCATGCAAGTGTACATCTGTGTATGTTCATCAAAACGGACAGAACTTTATTCTGCCCCGGAATTTGTCCTTGAACTGCGACTCTTCCTATCCTAACGAAAGGGAAAAGGGAAGGATTGGGTGGTTGAAGCAGGATAGGGATGAGGATGTGGGTGGGGGAGAGGGGAAGTAGGGTGGTGAAATAGGTGTAATCCAAGTCGCACCCGGGAAATACCCTCTGTTTCCGTTAATTTACCATCCTTTCACTCTGAAAAGATTTCGTTACTATGCAAATGGCACCCGAGACCCCTCTCAAAGTCAAGTCCCCAGATTTACAATCCAGTAGAAACCCAACCAGCACAATGCAAATGTCTCATGAGAATCACCATACTCGTATAGTCCCCAGATAAATTGCTGAACATTCACTTGTCGATCAGAGTGTAGTATCGGCTATACTATGGCGTGATACAATTTCCATTAACCATAAAAGGAAAACAACACTGTAATACGTAGTCCTCAACCTAATGCTTTTTACGACCTTAGGGCGACGTGACCAATGTTGGAGGAGCATTCTGAAAGGTTAGATCCATTATTATTGTATTTACTTTGAATGCAAAGGAAACCAGTTTGGTCTCGTTGTAGAAAATAATAACAATATATGTGAGGCAGCGTGGTGGAATCAGGCTCTCGTCAAAATAATGAAATCGAAGAAAACAGCAGTTTTCTCCCTGTTTAGCAATTTTTATCAAATTTTTTTTTGGGGGCTCAACGCCTTTTATGTTCATTTACAAACACATTCCTTTGAGGATTTCCCCGAAAACGTTTATTAAAGGCACGAAAATATAAATTTACAGTTTCCATGGACTCCCCAGCTTTGGAATTTATCAAGCTTTGGAGGTCATTTTCTCGTTAGTTTTACCTCTTAAATCAGGTGACCCCCACCTCCTTCAATCCAAAATATCTCCACTTTTATTGAAGATGGATGGGTAATATTTTCATTGAAAGCAAGACAAATGAACAAACTTTAAGGTGATACCAATAACTCAATATGCCGAAAAATTGACGAGAGCCTGATTCCACCACGTTGCCTCACATTTTATTTTATCTGATTTCCCCATCGTTCCTTTGAAATATATTTAAAACCATCAACATTGGCGTTGGTCAAAAGATTTGAAGCAACTGGCATCCTTATCGATCTGTATCTCGATAGACAATGAAAATAATAATTAACCTCGTCATGGTCAATTCCAGCCTTCGCCGTAACACATGTCCATTGAGAGTTGTTAAAATAAAAACACAACCTCTCCCCCCC
>NW_004797561.1:213130-215864 GCF_000002075.1 Aplysia californica
CCCCCCCCCCCCCCCCCCCCCCAACTAATTTCGTACCAAGGAAATCAGTCCAGAGCAATTTTCTCCGACACAGTAATCGTTCGGATTTTCCCTTACAAAAACTAGGTGTGTCAGATGTGTATCACCAAAGATAGTACATAACAAGATGGGCCACTCAGGCAAAAAAGTGTCCGCAGGAAGTTCGCTCTTTGCTTCAGATGGCACTGCAGTCTGTTTTGAAGCTCTCTTTCGTTTTTCCAGAAGAAGAATAGAAATAGCACCTCCTTGCGTGCGCAGATCGACTGCAGTTCATCAGCAGTTCGGGTTCGTTCAGTGCGGAGTTTTAGGTTTAAAAAAAAATATTTTAGTGACCTTTCGCCTTTCATTCTAAAGTCAAATTAAACGAAGAAAACAACCACCCTTTCCTCCGGTAGAGGTTTTTTTGGTCAGCGTAACCATTTAAAAAAAAAATAAAAACCCTAAAACTCCGCACTGAACGAACCCGAACTGCTGATGAACAGCAGTCGATCTGCGCACGCAAGGAGGTGCTATTCCTTTTCTTCTTCTGGAAAAACGAAAGAGAGCTTCAAAACAGACTGCAGCGCCATCTGAGGCAAAGAGCGCACTTCTTGCGGACACTTTTTTGCTTGAGTAGCCCATCTTGTTATGTACTATCTTTGGTACAACAAAATATTGTGAACGCAAATTTATTTTCAAAAAAAGCCTAAAAGAGACAATAAGGCAATTTGTTCGTGTTTACGTTATGTACCATTCAAAATTGAAGATTTCTTTGCACATGACACAGTAAATGAAAGAAGCAAAATGGACAAGACAGATGATTTTGAAGAAGGAAGAGCATAAATCAAAAGTCGCACTGCTCTCACGCAATAACCTGCCATTCAAAATACAGTAGATTGTGGGACCCAGTTACTGTTCGAAGCACATTATTATTTTGCTGTGATACCAATTTTGAACTCATTTGACCTTATGCAGCTGCGAGCGCCGTAAAACGTTTGCTAAAATGTGATACCAACATAATATGTTTGGGTTGGTTATCGGTTGTTCGAATTGAATTTCGTCTAGGTTTTCTCCAACACTGATTCTAGGAAGATAGATATGATATAGCAGCTAGTTGTCTATGGTATGGCCATAACACTCGTGGATTTAAAATGTACAACACGATTATTGAATACACTGCTGTGTGTGTGTGTGTGGGGGGGGGACCTGCCCAAATGTCAAATCTTTCTGTTTCTACAACTTGTTTATTTGTTTATTCATACTATAGGTTAAGACACCACCAGACGCAAACAAATTACTTCTACGGTAGTCGAGTTCTAGGTTCAGTGTTCAGCGTTTAAAAAAAATTGAAAAGAAAAAGAATACAACTGCACGTCAAAGTAAATCACTCATTTACGAGTGGGCAGCCCACAGCTGATTTTGTGTTAAGTTACTCCACCATTAGAATGGTTGTACCTCCTGCTCTAGTTCGGCTAGACATCGATTTGTCCCCATCAATGCCTCTCAGAGCAACTTCCAACATGGACAAAGTGGGCGTTAACAATTCAGAGAAATTTTGGGAGGGATTGGGAATAATAAATAAGAAACACAAAAGACCTAGATAATAATAATAGACAAGAGAAAAACTGGTCATGTATACGTAAGAGTTATTATGTCACAACGATTGTAATCTAGGGTGAAGGACCTCTCGTAAGTCTCTCCTGAGAGGGAACAGAGGACAGGGAGAGGAGAATGTTTTGGGAGAGTAGTTCTCACTTGAGATTCCTACCTTTGTATAGCACTCTATACAGACAAGATAATTCTTTTCATTTGAGGCCGATGACCCTTTCTATTTATGTACGCATATCATGTATTGTAATAGCCGAGGTGTTTATACAGTGGGGACAGGCAGATGCCCAATGTTGCAGGGCCATTGCGTCTTGTGCCATGTAGATTCAGTTTTCGGAAACTTTTCTCGTTTGCAAATAAACATGGGAAGTGTATACATTCGAGCCGATGTTGAAGATGATGATGATGATGATGATGATGATGATGATGATGATGATGATGATGATGATGATGATGATGATGATGATGATGCAGTAACGGTTGAAATACATAAGTTCGATACTAACATTGGAGAGTCTGTTTCTTTGTCTTTTTTTCTGGAATGCTGTATCCCACTAGGCTGAGGTTGGCTCTGATAGGCAGGAGTTATCCGTGTTAAATTGATTGGAACATAAAAACCTTTGCAACCCTCTTTCGATAGATAGGTCAGATAGACAAACTCGTAATATCAGAGTCAAAATCCTTTTAAAATATTTTACCAGAGATCAAAGTCCGATCTTGTTGAGTTCTGTTTGACCATCAGCTAGTTTTGATGAATTGTCCCTAGCCGGTCACACAGATATGACACGTCTGACTAGCCAGTTCACTTCACTAAAACTAAATCGGGCATGGCCTTCTCTCCATTTTTGGTGTTTTTGTGCTCGCAACTGTATAATGTCACATGATCGCGCGGGACTAATTAATCATTTTCAGTTGGTAGGAAATTTTGAATTTTGCTCGGGCGGCGACCGAAGCATACTCTTATCAATTTAAACCACCAAGGGATCTTTAACGTGCGCAACTTGCACATGGGACCTCCGAGATTTTTTGCCAATATTCGACCATAAGTTCAGGGATGTGGCTGAAAGACAACAGTAAGAAGAAGCCAAGGAGCAGCAGTAGAAACGCTGCAGAAAGAGTCAGGAGCCCA
>NW_004797561.1:215964-218116 GCF_000002075.1 Aplysia californica
TGATGATGATGATGATGATGATGATGATGATGATGATGATGATGCAGTAACGGTTGAAATACATAAGTTCGATACTAACATTGGAGAGTCTGTTTCTTTGTCTTTTTTTCTGGAATGCTGTATCCCACTAGGCTGAGGTTGGCTCTGATAGGCAGGAGTTATCCGTGTTAAATTGATTGGAACATAAAAACCTTTGCAACCCTCTTTCGATAGATAGGTCAGATAGACAAACTCGTAATATCAGAGTCAAAATCCTTTTAAAATATTTTACCAGAGATCAAAGTCCGATCTTGTTGAGTTCTGTTTGACCATCAGCTAGTTTTGATGAATTGTCCCTAGCCGGTCACACAGATATGACACGTCTGACTAGCCAGTTCACTTCACTAAAACTAAATCGGGCATGGCCTTCTCTCCATTTTTGGTGTTTTTGTGCTCGCAACTGTATAATGTCACATGATCGCGCGGGACTAATTAATCATTTTCAGTTGGTAGGAAATTTTGAATTTTGCTCGGGCGGCGACCGAAGCATACTCTTATCAATTTAAACCACCAAGGGATCTTTAACGTGCGCAACTTGCACATGGGACCTCCGAGATTTTTTGCCAATATTCGACCATAAGTTCAGGGATGTGGCTGAAAGACAACAGTAAGAAGAAGCCAAGGAGCAGCAGTAGAAACGCTGCAGAAAGAGTCAGGAGCCCAGAGGAGGGGGGGGAGGAGGTGAGGGTGTGCGCGCAGAAAGTGTAGATGGAAGCAGACGATAGAACATTGTTAGAGAGGAAAACAAGATGTGAAAGGAGAAAGTTTTAGAGAAGAAAATTTTCCGTCTTTATCCGGATTCGGACCCGAGACCTTTTGAATGAGAGGCAAACACCTTAACCTCTAAACCATGAGAGCCGCCTTGGTCTTCTCTACTTAACGGCATGAACAGAGAAAGGAAAAGTAGTTTAAAAAGTGCTAGTAAAGAGCTAGAAAGTCATTCGGCTGATCTGTACCGTTTCTGAGAGGGCGAAACCACCGAAATGATCTAGAATCGAAACCATAACATTTTAATCAAATCTTTAAAAAAAGTAGAATTACAAGAACTAGATTATACTCCTTCCCTCCCTGTAAATACAATACAACCCCACAGCGAAATTAATTCGGGTTAGCCAATTTATCAGTGTCACCGACGGCTCGGTTGCAATATATTCTGACTCATAGCATTTCTTATCTTCGTTTGATTTTCTCACAGACGTCTCCAGCGTCTGTGAGGTATTGCTACAAAAGAAACCAAGGTTAAAGATTAATGATTAAATTTTAATGTAATTGCAATATTCCAGTGGTCTAGTGGTTGAGGAGTCCAGGCTAAAAAAATTATAATAAATATTTATGTCTAATGAATTTGGTGACATTGTGGGTGGTCAGAGGGCGAGGCACGATAACCCTGCCGTATACAAAAGAGAGGGAAAAAAGCAACAAACAATCGAACAAACAAACAAACAAACAAACAAACAAACAAACAAACCCAAAGCACTTCACAGGGGGGAGTGGTGACCAGATAAGGCTTGTTTCTTTAATTTGTACTGCCATAATATTGTGTCTGATGATACAATCTCCATTTTTTTATCACTTCCGTCACACCACCATGAACCATTATCGAGCAGACTAAAATACAGCTCATTAGCCAGACGCTTTTGGACTCCTGAATCATTGCGTGGGAATGTTTTCGTGACTACGAGTGTATAAATAGAACTCCATACAAAGTACATGGGGATTTTTGCACAGACGCCAGAGACAATAGTGACGAGATAATGTCAGCACACAAATCGTCTAATCTAGTGTTGCATGGTGATCCTTTGAGGATAATGTGGAGATCATATTTCCATTCCTTATAAAAATTGAAGTTTGACGACAATGCATAATCAAAACAGCCCAGGATCTGTAAAAAAAAAAAAGGAAACATAAATTTTGTACAATAGGGGAATGGATAACGCACATTATTTATTTAAATAATTTCCGTCTTGTTTTTTACTGCCCATCGGTTTATAGACGAGTTAGTAATGCAGAAAATGGAAATTGTATTCAAGGAGCTTGCCAACTGCTTGTGAAATGACGCTTGGATACATGCAATTGATTGTTATTCATATAGCATAAGAATTTTCCTTCTAAG
>NW_004797561.1:219267-221969 GCF_000002075.1 Aplysia californica
TGTCTGTCTGTCTGTCTGTCTGTCTGTCTGTCTGTCTGTCTGTCTGTCTGTCTGTGGCTTTGTTTTATGTACAGACGTTTTGATTACGTCATTTGGGTGGGTGATCGTATTTACAGCAACAACAACAACGATGATGATGATGTCTGTCTGTCTGTCTGTCTGTCTGTCTGTCTGTCTGTCTGTCTGTCTGTCTGTCTGTCTGTCTGTCTGTCTGTCTGTCTCTCTCTCTCTCTCTCTCTCTCTCTCTCTTTCTCTCTCTCTCTCTCTCCCCCCCCCCTCTCTCATTATACCGTTGACTTGCATTTTTCTTTTCTAAATTGACTTTGTATGCAAGTCAAACATAAGTATTATTCTGATTCAAATTACGAGAGTGAAACCGCTGACATCCTGTCTTCCTTGTGGTCCTCAGTTTAATTTGATGTCTTGATCTTTTGATTTGAGAAATTTCTAACAATTAGTAATGATATCTGTCCTATGAAGCTCATCTTCCTAACTGACAAGTCAAGGCCTACAGAAATAATAATAATAATAATAATAATAATAATAATAAATAGCATTTATACTGCGCATTTCCATTTTCTAAAAGATGCTCAATGCGCATTACCACGAAAAAGACATCACATCTTAAAAATTAACCGACAAATGTGTACGTAAAACAACGTATTATATATATAATATAAATGCATATGTGTACAATTTTATATGAGAAAAAGTAGACTTGTGTTATCCTTGAACAGTTTAGAAAGGATGTATTTTCCAGAGATTGTGAACTGACCCCCCCCCCCACAAAGAGCAAAAAACCTCAAATCAACAACAACAACAACAACAACAACAGCAGCAGCAACAACAACAACAGCAGCAGCAGCAGCAGCAGCAGCAGCAGCAGCAGCAGCAGCAGTAGCAACAATAACATAATAGAAAAGTCTAACTCACAACCGAAAACAGTAACAACAAAAGCAAAAAGGGCAGCTGAATAAAATACGAAGCCTAAAGAAGTAAACACAAAGCGAGAAAAAAGGCCTCTATCAATACATAACAGAGTAAAGGTGAGAGCCGAAAAGAAGGCGGGGGTAGGGGGTGGGGGTGGGGGGAGGTCACAGAGATCAAAGATCAGAACTTAGGAGAACGAATATTGCGTGTAATCTATGTGGAGAACAGTTTGTGCTGCATGCATGGGCAAGCATGACCCAAGTTGCGTGCCGGATTCAGCGATTCCGAATATCTCGCAGGCCAAAGCAGGACAGAATAAAATCCGTACTACTGGTAACGTGTAACCCAGTACAACATGCTGCTTGGACTGGTGTTCCGGAATGACAACAGGGGGCGCATACCTCGTTGGTATTAGCGGCCATGGCGGATGAGGCTAACTGAGCCCAAACGGCCACATGGTAGATGATTTCAGTGAACCGCTCCGTGGCTCTCGCTGTTCTCCACGGAAGCAGTGTGCAACATTATGTTGTATGTCATATGCAACAGATGAAGATCCAAAACATTATTCCCAGCCGCAACTTTGAAGTTACCGGTAGCAGGCCAATGGTAAGCAACCAGAGTGGATGGTAGTAGAAAAGTTTACAATGCTGAGTCCAAGACAGTATACCAAAGCCATGACAAGAAGTTTTATCCTTTTCACATGAGATGCCTCAGGACATTTCTTGGGCATCAAATGACAGGGAAAGTTACCAGACACGAAAGTTTCCAAAAGGACAAATGCCGTGAGTCTCTCTTCTGAGCTGAAAAGGTACCCAACTTCGATGGGCTGGCCATGTCGTAAGAATGCTTAATGTCCGAATTACAAGAGCAGTATTCTATTCTAAGATGTTTTCAGGGAAGCAGAAAGATGGCAAACCAAAAATGCCACAAAGGCATCATGAAAATGTCTCTGAAAGACTTCAAAACAAATCTTTCGACATGGAAGAGCCTAGCTCCTGGCAGACCCAGTTGGAGAGCAGAAATAACAGTGTGCAGCACGTCATTATGAGGATTTGTGGCACGAATAAGAAACGCTGAAACCATGTTATTTCAGCGGCATTTTCTTTTAAGAGCAAAAAGCAGCATCCCCGGCATGTTATTACAATTCCAGGGACTGTTAGAATAGGGAGCAAAGAGCAAAGACCGAGACATGGTATTATAATTTCTGCAAAGTTTCTGCTCTCAATGCAAAGAGAGCAAACAGCAGCAGCTATGACACGATATCAGAATTCTAGTCTGTCTAAGTCAAAAGGCTCAGCTTTATTCTTTTATAGCATCAAGGTTTCATTTATTGTGCTACTGAAAAAAAGTTATATTTGACGCGGAGGGAAAGAGATTAATTAATCGCTTTATCAGAAAACAAAAGACGCAAATTATTGGAACGTAGCTGACCACAGGTCAACCCCCCCCCACACGCACATACACATACAGACACACACACATCATACACACACACACACACACACACACACACACACACACACACACACACACACACACATCATACACACACACACACACATTCGCACACGCACGCACGCACACATACACACACACACACACACACACACACACACACACACACACACACACACACACACACACTAAAACCATAACCCCTACCCGCCAAACAAAACCGGGAAGGTAAACATAAAGATCGTGACAGTAAACTGTTCAGTAATCAGTTACTTCATCCAGTATTCCTGCCAAATTAAATAGGGGCCGTCATGGTG
>NW_004797561.1:222324-228104 GCF_000002075.1 Aplysia californica
CAAAAAAAAAAGAAAACTTATTCCCCCAACGAAACAACGACAATAACCAAAGAATTGTTGTCGTATATCAAAGTTGTATCAAAACTGCTTTTTTTTCGTGAGAGGAGACACGCACGCACGCACGTACGCACGTACGTACCCCCAAAGCATGCACGCACGCATGCACGCACGCACGCACGCACCTACAAACACACACATGCATAATTTTATAACAATATATAAATATGCGCACACAAATACACCTACACATATAGACAGTGAAACAGGGAGAGAGAGAGAGAGAGAGAGAGAGAGAGAGAGAGAGAGAGAGAGAGAGAGAGAGAGAGAGAGAGAGAGAGAGAGAGTTCTGCTGATTTCTTTTTCCTCTCGAATAACATCCCAAAGAATAGCTACTTGTATTTACTCGTATTGTATCCACTTTGGACTTTGGAGAGCAACAATCACCTCGGTCAGCAAGTCATAAGAGGATTAACGAATAAGAAATGTTGAAGTTATGAAAAAATCTCGCAAGCTGCGCACTTTCACAAGTAGCAGTGAAGCACGTAAGTGCTTAAAATGTGGCAAAAATCTCTGTACCAAAATTTAGTCTCATTGGCCATAGCAGAGGCAACAAATCATCCTAATCCTTATTTATTATCTGTCTGTTTCGCTAAATAGATAATGGGTTATCATCAGACATTAACGAATGAATTATGTGTATTGCATGTAGGCTTATTAAAAATCATTATTTTTCACTTACACCATCAAAAGCATAGTATTCAGTATCGTCAAACGTCCTTGCCTATAGCGCCTTAATAACGTCAATGATAGTACATAACAAGATGGGCCACTTCTCTCTTTGAGCCAATTAAAAAAGTGTCCTCAAAATTTGGTGGCGCCCTCTTCACAAAAGCGCACTCTTTGCGAACAGAGTTACCCTACTTGAGTTTTTAAAAATCAAAGTGAAACTAGCATGTTTTGGGATAAATTTCGGAAGAACGCTTTTTTTAAAATGGTTACGCTGACAAAAAACCTTTTCCGGAGGAAAGGGTGATGGTTTTCTTCGTTTAATTTGACTTTAGAATGAAAGGCGAGAGGTCATTAAAATATAAAAAAAACCTAAAACTACGCACTGAACGTACCCGAACTGCTGATGAACAGCAGTCGATCTGCGCACGCAAGGAGGTGCTATTCCTATTCTTCTTCTGGAAAAACGAAAGAGAGCTTCAAAACAGACTGCAGCGCCATCTGAAGCAAAGAGCATACTTCCTGCGGACACTTTTTGGTTGAGTGAACCATCTTGTTATGTACTATCATTGATAACGTTAATACTTCACATAGGATGGTCGGCGTGTGTACTAGTATGGTTTGCTACTTCTTTCTTAACAGTCTATCCACCTTATCTCTCCTCCTTTTTTGTATTTGTTACTCTCTTGTAACACCTCTAATATTCGGCACTTATATGACATAAGTCCCGTAAAATACTTACTGAAACGAATTAAAAAAAACCCAACAATACTTGACAGACGTATTTTTCACACCGTCTCGAGAAGAGGCAAAGGTCAAGGACATCATGTCGTGTGACTTGTTAATGTGGCTCTAAGTACAAGAAGCGTCAGACTCAAAACTGAGTGTGATGCTCACGGCAGCATGACCCGGATATGGACACTTGAGGCATCCCTCCCTCCCCCCATCCCTCCCACTCCCCCCCCCCCCCCCATCTAAAAACATATCTAAAATAAAGAAGACGCACATCCCCTCCGACCCCCACTTACAAACAAACAAACAAACAAACAAACAAACAAACAAACAAACAAACAAACAAACAAACAAACAAACAAACACACTCATCAAAATGAAACAAAAAAATCAAAACAAAAAACAAAAACAAGACAACAACAAAATATCACACACAATTACACCCATCGCACTCACACACTCACTTTTGCCCTTGCACCCCCCCCCCCCAATCCCACACACACACACACACACACACACACACACACACACACACACACACACACGCACACACACACACGCACTACGCACACGCACGCGCACACTTCTCCTCCTCTTTTTCCTCCTCTTCCTCCCTCCCCACGATACCCCTACCTCTTTGAGCAAATCCGGTGGCTTGAGGTGGACAAAACATTTTGATGGTAAGTAACTCACGGAGTGAGAGCATCATTTCCGTATCATGATGATGTAACTCCATTGTTCAAGAGCTTGACTGAAGTGCAGAAGGGTGGAATTCAAAATGCCCTTCAATGTGATGCGCAGTATATGCCTTTCTGTGTGTAAATCTGATTTCGACTAATCATAAAGATTTACCCAATAACATAACTGATCCAGTTGTGTATTAAAAAAAGACGCATTTATATTATTCATGTCATATCGCCATTGGTGGTGTTTTCTCTCTTTCTCTATTTCCAGAGCTGCTGGACTTTTATTCTCATTTATTATCTTGTTAGTGTTTTCATTCGCAGGACACTAACTGATCGAGATTGTGCTTTTATAAAAGAAAAAGAGAAAACACTAGCAAAACTGGAACTCTTGAACTCAAGTTCAAAGACAATATTTCGGTAAGTTTCATTTTGGCAAAAAAAATAAATTTTATAAAGGCAAGTGCTACAGCGCCCAATAAAAATTGTAGGTCATTTAGGAAGCATGGCCTTGGAATTCAACATGCGTTTTCTAATTGTTCACTTAAATAAAGAACCCCCCCCCCCCAATCAAAACATTAGTTTGATTATGTCCGGAGAGAAAGCAAGATAGACAGTCAGAATAACAGAGGGAAAGGGGAGATGTATCATATAAATATAAGACCTACCGGAAAGGAGAGTCCATATATGAATCTTACAATGCCGAGAGTTTGAAAAAAGTATTTACACACCGAAAGGGACACAAAGAGAGTGCGGTTAAACCATTCAACGTCACCTTCAAACCATAAACTTCTCTTGTGAAACAAAATATTCTGTTACATAAATGTAAGAAGATCTAAGCGCAGGCCAAGATATTAAACAGGTCCTGAAGGCCGGACCATCCCTATACGTAAAGCAACTCGCATGTCTTCACGTTACATTTTCCATACTGTTAATTCATGAGATAACCTCCATGTAAGAAAAAAAAGCGTCAAACAAACAAACAAAAACAATTAAAAACAAATCCTACCATAAAACAAAGTAAAATAAATACCCCCTCCCCCCCCTTTCCACTCATTCCCCAAACAAAACAACACAAACGAAGTGACTCACTTATGGTAGCAGCTGAGTTTCGTTTTCCGATGTTGAAGTATTGTACGAGCCAACTCTCCTCGCTGTAAGAGGCTGAAAGTTTCGGGGCACGCACAGCAACGCTGATGTACAGTAGAGAGTATCAACCACCAGCTGGCGAGGAGTGAGTGGTGGTGGTGAGCTTGATGGTTTACTGTGAGCGGCCCCACACGCGCGCGCGGCCGCTTAAATATCCACGGTGGCGGATGTAAAAGTCTAAGCGAGCTTTAGTCACAAACGGGAATTTGTAAGATTTCTTTTCCGCTTAACGTAAAAACAAGGCGAACTCTTGGAATTCTATGAATGAGAAATACAAAGAAAAGTGTCTGATTCATTTATCAGACATGATGAAATGGGATGAGGACATAATGTGGAAGCCATATATAATACAGATTACACACACACACACACACACACACACACACACACACACACACACACACACACACACACACACACACACACGCACACAAACACACACATACTCACACATACACTCACAAACATACACACACCCACATGCACACATACACACACATTTTACACATACAGAGAGGTAGACAAATATGTTGGTATTAAAATATACATCTTACATAATTATTATTCAAAACTGGGATGGGTCACAGAGTCCAACAAGCACAACGACTTCATAAATATTTGGCCCCCCGATTATTACTTCATCGATCAACCAATCAACTGATTAGACAAATACACAAACACACACACACATACACACACACACACACACACACACACACACACACACACACGAACACACACACATACAAACACACACATAAACGCACACACAAATGCACACTCACATACACACATAAGCATACACACGCAAACGCAAATATTATGGACTAACGAACAAGAGTACAAAAATCGATCAATATAAAACTATAATATTTGAACCCAGGCCAAAAGCAAAGGACAAAGTCCGGTTCCGGTTGATAGCGATACGTTATTTCTAAAAAATATTTAAAAAATCAATCAATACAATTTTCTGAAATTAAGTAAAAAATTAAAGAAAATAAAAACCTTCTAAATATAAACAGCTTTCGAGGCATTATCTCTTTTGGCTACTTAAAAAAAATTAGATTTCTGAGTTATGTTATTTTACGGCCTCCCCAAAAATGCCTCATCTGAAAGGGACATAAAGATACTTGATTTATGTCTCAGTTTTGCGAAAAGTGCCAGACTTTGCTATATTGTTTTGTTAGAAAAAGTGACCTGGGCGTACCCGATTAAAATTTACTCACACATTATGTGCAGTGGAATGTGCACAGATCTGTATTATACTGGTAAATATATACATGTGTGCGTGTGTGTGTATGTCTGTGTTTGTATGTATGTGTGTATGTATGTGTGCATGTGTGTGTGTGTGTGTGTGTGTGTGTGTGTGTGTGTGTGTGTGTGTGTGTGTGTGTATGTGTGTGTGTAAACATTTGTATAAATTTATATTTCATAAAATACCAAAGAAAATTTGATGAATGAAGTTTGTTTCTTCGTAAATGTTTATATTTCCCTCAAATGAGACAGTTTTAGCCCATCTGTAAACTTAAAACTACTTTGACGTTGATACACAGGCTTTTCCAACCAAAAATTAAGTTTATACCTTTTTTGCGTAAGTGGACTGCACAAAAAATGCCTTGCTAAAATAGAGTTGGGAATTCCAAATCTTGACAAGATTCGATCTCATCAGCTAGAGAAAGAAGAGAAGGAATACCTGATACAGAAATGAAAGAAACCAATTTTTATCGATCAAAGTGTCATCTTTGGGCCATATCAAGGAAACCATACAGTTTGTTTATATATTTTTTTCAATTTCCCCTCTTTACCATCTACGGGAGATTCTTGTAAAGGAATCTCTTAGACACATACAACCCTTTTAATGGTATCTAAACAATCAGCAAATTTTAGAGCAGTGTTTAATCTCTGATGGTACCAAAGGGCCCCCTCCACGTTGATGACTTAATGTGTAGGTAGAATCTGGAGGATAAAAATGTTTGTAATTGATTCGCTATTGGTTGTGCTTTTCGGGTCAGCTTGGAATCAGTTACGCATCAAATTTTGGAGGAGGAAGAATGGGATGAAGAAGACGGGATATTTTGGTGATGCTACACAAAACATAATTTTTCAAGCCATGTTTGTAATTCGACCACATTCTCAAAACTATCTTCCTCACCCCAACCTCTTTCACCGCAAATAGCATGATGGCATTATACCTCTGGAATTCTGAAATTTCCGATGGAAAAAATGTCCCTCTGGTTAAAGATTCCTGTTCTACAGTGGAAGATGCACTGCTTCCTCCCTAACAGCTCAGCACATGTAGTCTAACATGTCTGTCTGGGGGCGTTGAGTTCACACAGTGCGTATTTAACAGAATGCACCATAATTAGCCTTCTACCACAGTACGGATTTAAAACAAACACACACACTCACACACCCACTCATACAAACACACACACACACACACACACACACATACATACACACACACACACACACACACACACACACACA
>NW_004797561.1:228923-231064 GCF_000002075.1 Aplysia californica
GGGGTAACCTTTAGCCCTCCAGTCCGAACTCCTTTGACTTAGCTCTATCATCAGGGGTCTCCCCTCTTTGTGAGGCGTAATAAAACCGCAATTGATTTATTTCTGAAATGGAAGGAGGAGGAGGAGGGGGTCGAAATATACTGTTACCGAACAAGTGAGGTAAAACTATGTAGGAGGCATAGCACTTTTCCTCATAGCACAAAAGTGAAAGACATTTTAAAAGTGTTATACGGGCTTGATCTGGCTACACCAACCATTCCCTTCTCTATGAAAGAAATAACGTTGCTATTGAATCGGGAATTCTACGGATGTTAGGGCTTCACGATTAACGAAAATGCTCACGAATTCATAGAACTCATTACGGTGGATAACTTCTTTCCACTGGCCATGTTTTGAGAAACGAAAGAATTCAGGCCCAGGTAAGCAGCTTTTAGAGACACGAACGAAAATATGGTTTCAAGCCGAGGAAGAGAATAAAAGCAATCTCAAGTGATTGATCGAATATTTTGTAGAACTATATCCTATAACTTCCCCGGTTTCCGTCTATCAGAGGATCTGATAAAGATTCTTTTACAGGGAGATTGTGGAGGAAAAAAAATCCTTGTATCATGATATTCCTAGGGTCTCATCTAGCTGTCTGAAACAAAAATGAAATCTCCCTAGAGCAGATAAAGAAGCTTAGGTGAAAAAAAAAGTGCGTTATCCAGGATGTGCTGAAAAAAGAGAAGAAGAAGATATAATATAAGACGGTTTTTTTTTCTTTACAAAATCTTGAAAATGTGCCCATTCTTAGACCGCAACACTTGTGCTCAGATGGCACCTTATGTATTTTATCAAGTTTAAAACAGTCACACTGCTTGAAACACTCTTCGAGAAGCATACCACTAAAACTCTTGAATGAAATCGAAAAGAGGGTTTGTTGAATGTTTTGTTTAGAAACGAGATAGGTGTTATCGAAGCCGAAATATTTGACACAGACTTCGAAAGAACAAAGAAGGAAGAGAAGGAGAAATACATACTGGACACAGACACAAAAGCAATGCAATGGGAAGTGAAGATCTTATTAGCATCAGAAATACGTGTGCCGAAAGCAGAAACACCAATGCGGGTATGCTAAGAAAAGGTCATCTGTGCTATACTACCGGATTTCTAAAAGAGGACTCTGTCATCTTTGAACAAGTTTCAAAGGGGGCGTCAAATTTGTGAATACGAAGAAAGTCAGTATTATACTTGTTCGAGAGATAACATGTTTTAGACTTTTGAACCGCAACTGAGTGAAACGCAACATTTTGCACTTAAAAAAAATCAGCCCTAATGGGTATTCCACCATTAAATAAGAAATATAACTAAAACAACCACCGCTAAGCCTACTCGGGGAAGATGGTGGCTTTTTGAATTGTATGCTCCTTGTGTCTCCAGGTGTTAGTCATTTCTTTTCAGACAAGCTCGGATACGGCGCTGGAAATTTTGAATAACCCTGAGGCATGTTTCTGGTATGCTTCTTTGGACAACCAGTTCAGTATTGAGTTTCAATTATTTGTTTTTTTGTGGGTTGCTGCCATAAACTCTGTTAAAACACGTGAAAGGAAATCTTTTAATGGGGTTTCAAGTTAAGCTGGTGCGGTGAAAATTCACTTGTAAGATTTCGGCTTATAAGGCCGTCTCCCAACTTTTCTTCTAGCCTTGCAAGGGTGACTCTTGTTGGGTGTTGGGTAGGGTGGGCCATTTAACATGACGGCCGTATTGTCTTTGTCCTGAAACCAAAACGGGCCGATCTCTGTCCTGTGGCGGAACACTTTCAAGAAGTAAAGTTTTGCGCTTTACTCAATGTGGTTGAGATTTTCAAAACTGAAACACACAGACTGATTTTGTTCATAAAGAAAAATTTAACGTTCCTGTAGCTGAATAATATTTGTTCGAAGTTTGGTTGAGATTAGCACAAAGATGACTAAGTAACTGCTATTCAAATGGGTTCTAATTTAGACATCTATAACCTTTATTGCCAATAGGTACCTAGATATTCTTCTTCAGTTCATTTGTGATACCTCTTTGCACTTATTTGACATCTATGAGGGTGATTTAATGAACGGGTTCAGAACCGAGAGAGAACAAGAGAGCGAGCGAGCGAGCGAGAGCGAGAG
>NW_004797561.1:231164-234913 GCF_000002075.1 Aplysia californica
GAGAGAAAGGGGGTGGGGGAGAAAGAGAGAGAGAGGGACAGAGAGAAAGGGAGGAGAGAGAGTGAGAGATATACACACAGAAAGTGAGGAGAGAGAGAGAGAGAGAGAGAGAGAGAGAGAAGGAGAGAGAGAAAACGAGAGAGAGAGAAAGAAAGAGAGAAAGAAAGAGAGAGAGAAAGAAAGAGAGAGAGAAAGAGAGTAATTGTTGATCCATCTTGCTGGTAGTAAACACAGACTGTTAATTGTTCTAGCTTTACGTATAACCTGCCACATATCACACCGAACCCTCACTGCAAAGGCTGGGCAAATTTGATAAAATGTCTTAGACTAGACGTAGATCAAATCATTTGGCTAGTACGAAGGCTCTTGACGAAAATGTGAAATGACATAGAATAAATGCCCCTATCAAAACTACTGGCTTATTTAAGACTAAGAGGTCGGTCCTCCGAGTGTCCATCTCCGAAAGGACCGAGCCAAAATATAGCAAAATCGCATACAGTGCCTTTCCCAAGCCTCTGCTCGAACCCCTGAACCTGGCAAAGCTCTTGAGGATCAATCCAGTATTGACTACTGATAAGCTATGTCTTTCACTTTCATGTTGGTGTATTATGTGTTGACTATTGAGAAGTTAAGATGTAGCTTTTCAGGGAAATTGACGTTGTTGTATTAATAATTAATGATAATAAAAACATATTTGCATTTCTATAGCGCATATTCACGCTCTACAGCATGCTCTTTATTATGCCCTACACAATTTGCATCATCCCACCAGACCCCAGAACACACAGAACTATTCTTGACTTCCCGGGAAGCATACAGAGCAAGCTGCGGATCACGTGCGTTCAAACACTAACAAACTGACAAGAGCTTGTGCTGCATATAGCCAGGAATCCATTTCCACCTGGATGAGGTGAAGAAAATTCGTGTAAAGTACCTTCCTAAAGACAAAATGTTGGGCTCCTGACGGGAAGCGAACCCATGACCTTAAGCCTGGGAGTACAAGAACCTAACCGCTTGGTCACCCATGTCAGAAATAAATAATCCACTGACTGGATAATATGCTGTTTTTTTTCCGTTTCAAAGAAAAAGAAAGACACCCATTAAATAACAAAAACACAGTGTAAATCTTTGAGTCATTGAGTCTAAAAGGGGTGGTATTCGTATAAGTCAAATGAACCTGAAATACCATTTTGACATAAGGTTTTTCATTTTGGCATAAGTCATGTTCATGTGGCTACAAAATGGTATAAATCATGTTTTGACCCTAACCTATTGATTTCTTCGAAGATGTAAGTAGCGTTTACTACTATGAGCAAAGAGCTATATCGATGCAGAAAATTAGAGCAATTGATATAGCAAGTGAACAAATAAAATTTTCATTGATTTTCTCGAAATTTCTGAAAATGAATGAAGTCTTTTTCGCAGCCCGGTGACCTATTGGGGATCCAAACTCTGTTCAAATGTTCGTCCTTCTTTTTCCATGCTTGCCCTTCTGTCTTTACGCTTTTATCTCACCTTCATCTCCGCTGGAGCCCATTTGGTCTCGTTGTCCTTTCTGAACCCCAATTAGAACAACTCTTTTCCTGTTATCTTTCTTTCTTCTGATA
Organism: Aplysia californica; assembly: GCF_000002075.1. Taxonomy (NCBI): domain Eukaryota; kingdom Metazoa; phylum Mollusca; class Gastropoda; order Aplysiida; family Aplysiidae; genus Aplysia; species Aplysia californica. Next base: position 232,772 of record NW_004797561.1, read on the forward strand.
TGACTAAACCTTATCAAGTTTTTGTTGCAGTGTCCGTTTCCCCGATATTTGCGACCTGGTGTTAACTCAGGACATCAATGAGAAGGGTTTTTATCTTTGAGCTTTATTGTGACAACCTTACTATTCATAGCTGTTTTGATGGGTGCAGCAGCCCTTATCTTCAGGTTTGTTGGGACACATCAGTATTCAGCTGTTCAGGGAACTGAAGTCTTTTGAGAGATGATGCTAGTTTTCTTCTTCTTATGTCCGATTTTTTTTTCGGGATGTTCAGCTGATTATTAATGTATTGTTAATTTACTGAAAGAACTCCATGTCTCTATTTTTGGTTTTTAAGTATTTCTTCTGTGTCTTTGTTTTAGGGTCGACTCTCCGACCTTGTTATATAATCAATTCGACTTTTCTGTAGGACTGTTTTCTATTTTCATTTCTTCCGTTGGTTTCAAAATCTGGTTAGTTATGACTTATAATTTACCTTTGCGAATCCTTTGCCCTGTTTTCGTTTTCTGGTAAACTTATACTATACTATACTTAATAGATATTCTATTCGCGCGTTCATATGACCTTACGCAGTTGCGAGCGCCGTAAAACCCTATACTACTACTACTACTACTACTAGATATTCTATCGCTTTTTCCTTTTGTTTCGTTATATTTTCTGCAAGGCTGTAGATCATTATCCTTTTAAAAAAAAGAATTGAATACTCTGCAAAACAAAAGATAGGGCATTTTGAAGGCAAACCTTAGGCTTTTGGGTTTTAAAGATCTATTTTCAGAAAGCATGTTAAATATATGAAGAATTTTAGGATCGTGGTGTAAACGTCATGACCCAGCATCGAGGGAGTTGAGTCACTGTTGGTAGGATCAATGGACTATTGATATTATTCCTATTGTCCCTTCTCTGTTAACACATGTGTAAAAAGAGACAAATATCCTCAAACAACGTTTTGCGAAAGTATTTCTGGAAAGTAAGATACACTTTTGTTGTTGTTGTTGTTGTTGTTGTTGATTAGATATAACACCCCTTTCAATACTGTAAGGTTATTTTAGAGATGGAACCTCCAAATTTCCCGTTGGACCAATTAAATGGATACGAAGCCTTTCAAACTTCCCAAAACAACCCAAAATTTAAGACCACCCCTTTGGGGATTTAATTCAGGGCTATCTGCTCCATAATCCAGCATGATACCATCTGAGCTAGCGGTCGGAGCGGCCGATAGACACCTAGTGACAGATCCAGATAGAATATTATTATTTTCTCACTTGCGAGGACCCCTAAGGGGTTCTTAAAATTTAATTGGTTTTCTAGTTTGGTTTGGTAGTTTGGTTTTTGGTAAAAGTTTCTGTAGAATTCTCTTTTGTGGACTGAAAACAGATTAAAGGAACAGAGTGTGCGAAGGATATAGTATCTTAAAGGGCAGCAACTTTTTTAAAGCAAAATTGGAAAATTGGTACTACTGAATTTAACAGCACAGCAGCTTGAAATCTTTGAGCCAACTTTATTTCAATGCAGTGATACTTTATATGTGTTTAAACATGCATTAATTAAGCGTAGAGACTTGACCAGCAGCTGCTTCAGTTTTCTTATTATTATGTGATGTATTTTCCCCAAAACATTAGCACGCTGACATTTACTCATTATTATTTGATAGAGTATGGCTCAACGGCTGACTATAGTTTTCTTTGAAGGCCAAAACTGAGCCAGTCTAAATACCTCTTAACCACATCTCTCTCAGCTACCTTTTATGGACCCCCACCCCCAAAAAACCAAAACAAAAACCAAAAACCAAAAAACACAACAAAAACAAAACAAAAACACACCTTCCCCCGAAGTCTTACGAACTGGAAGGTGGGTATCTACCTAAAAAAAGAATATGTGATTTATTACGAGCGTTGTTCAAAATGCCCCCAAAACGTTCAAACTTTGGACTTAAGTTGTCAAGCTCTGCTGATGCCTAATGTTAAACTTGTCAAACCTTGGCATGAAACTATATTTTCATCACAAAACAAATACCCGAACAGAAAAATGGAATTCAGTAAAAAGACCCATACTCAAATGTAGATAGATAGATGGATAGGTAGATAGATAGCTAGATAGATAGATAGATAGATAGATAGATAGATAGATAGATAGATAGATAGATAG
>NW_004797561.1:237472-238463 GCF_000002075.1 Aplysia californica
AGAGTGAGTGTATGTTTTGTCAATCGTCCGTATCCCCCTCCCTGTCTGTGAGTGAGTGTGTACAAGGTCTGTGCATACTTGTATGTGTGTATTTGTGTTCAAGTATGTATTTGTGTGCATGTTTGTGTGTGTGTGTTTGTGTGTGTATGTGTGTGTGAAAGTGTGTACGTGCGTGTGCGTGTGAGTGTGCTAGTGTGTATTTATTTATTCATTCCTCTTTCTCCCTACTGTACCCACCCATTTGTTGATTAGATTCTGAATCTTTAAGAGAATATCCATACGTTCCCGTCTACGCGAAAACCAAATTAAATGCACCTCCATCAAAAGCTTTACCTTCATGGAAGGTATTCGGTGTAAGGGAAAAGAATTATTTATACATGCGCGTCGTGGTAAACGATGAAACACAGCTTCTGGCATTGCACTTGTTTGAATTGGAAACTCGTCGACAGAGACAGCTGTGATTCCAAAGGTCGAAAAAGAAATGGTCAATGACAAAAAGCATCTTGGCTTGTATTTCTGTCTGGTTTGATATTTGCATGACAGTGGGAGTCGCGACAGCTTCTGTGGAAACAGGTGATACCTTCACAGCGGCTTGCTTTTGCTTGTTGTTGATAGGGAGGTTCTAACTGGATTAACATCCTATAGGGATCTCGGGTGGTTTTATGATAAATCCTAGTGTCTAGCTATCCTTTGTTTCTGTCTGCATGTCGAGTTGTTATATTAAACAGACTGACAAAATACACTTATCATCCTTCTCATATGGGTGTGCATCTCGTGAATTTCAACGGTGAATTCTTTCTATTACACATAAACTTAAACAAACACACACACACACACACATACACACACACATACACATCCATCCACCTGTTGTTTTTATCTGCAGGTCGCGCTGTTATATTATTTCACCACAGATAAAATGCACGAATTATATGGAAGTGCATTTCATGAACTTCAACGGGAAATTTTTTCTTTTACACACACACACACA
>NW_004797561.1:238563-239879 GCF_000002075.1 Aplysia californica
CAATGTCGTGTTGTTAAAAAAATTTCTAACTACTAAGACAGACAGAAGTCTCGTATCCTTTTATTGATGTTCGTCCCATCAACTCACACTGGGAATTCCTTCTATTGCACGCTGATCTCACCGTTTTATTCAATACCATTACCTCAGCTTTAAACTAGAGGTGGGCAAAATCCGGATAAATATCCGGATAATAGGATAATCCTCAATAAGACATTATCCGAATTCAGACTCTTTAACTCTCTTTCCTGACCCGTTTGTCTAAGTGGGTGCACCCATTTGCTGAAGTAGTGCTAACCCGTTTGTCGAAGTGGTTCTAACCCATTTGCTAAAGCGGTTCATGTCATAATATTTGCCGAAGAGGTGCACTAACATATTATCCGGATTTTGCTAAAGCGACTCATTGCCCAGCCCTACTTTAAACGCTGATTTGGCCAGAGCTAGAATGTGATACAGCAAATATTTGTATCTGTGTAATGAAGTTTCATTCTTATTTCTCAAATAAATACATGCAATTGGTATCCTATAGTATTCACAGTTCTATTCAAAATTATATCCCCCACCCCCTAGCATCAAAATATGGCTAGTTGGCGAGTGCTAGAGGAGACTATGTCCACGTTCCTAGTTTAGAGGTAAAAAAAGGGAAAGGTTTATTAGGCACCCGTGGACATAGTAATACATATATCGTTAAATGCAATTGTGACAAAACTACTGTGCCGATTGCCTTGATATTTACAGACGTGATGCAATATCGCTCGAATGCCTCCATTCTTTATTAAGCTGGGTTTTTTTATTGGGGGGCTTTTTGACCAAATGGACATGGTGTGGTCACCTCTGGCTCTCAGCCCACGTAGTGAGTTTATTGAAGCTTTCGAACAGCAGGTGAGAAGTGAAATCATCGGTACAGTGTTTGAGTTTGAGCATAAAATAAACATCCCTCACAACATTGTAGCCTACAATGGATGACACACGCTCGAGTCAACATATTATAGGGGGAACGAACATACGACAGACTGTAAGACTCGGCCTTTAGCAGCAAAGTTAAACAGTTTTGGTTTTAAAAAAGGGAAAATAAAGTAGACTGTGTAAACGGATCAATTTTACTTTGTCCCATGGCCAAGCACATCAATATTTTACTTACTGCATCCATCAATAGATATCTATCGTCAGGTGTAGTAGATTAGAGTGTGCTGATGGCAGGATCTTTTTCATTTTACATGACGGTACTTAAATCTGTGTCCCTTGGGAAAAATGGCTTAAAGAGGGAGGGGGGAGGCTGAGAGAAGTGAAAGGGCGTGTGTGTGTGTGTGTGTGTGTGT
>NW_004797561.1:240558-243058 GCF_000002075.1 Aplysia californica
GAGGGAGAGAAAGAGAGAGAGAGAGAGAGAGAGAGGGGTTGATTATATTTATCTAAAGAGTGTTAGCAAAACAACCGCAGGAAAGGGAACAAAGGCACGACAGGACGACAATGAAATCCGAACTTAAACATAACCTGATACTCGAACAGGTATAGGAACTTGGATAAAAATAAGGATAGTTGTTTACAAAAGCACTGGGAAGACGGAGAGTAAAGAAAGAATAGGGCAGCTCAACCACCCACAGGGGAGATTTTGTGTAATGTCGTTGCTTTTTTTTTAAGGCAAAGTTTATTTTGCTAGTCGCTACCTCAGAATTGCCAAGTTATATCTACTCTGTATCTAGTTTTGAGAAATTCAACGTAAAAATTGTAAAGTTTCACTCATGTCAAACTTTTTCGAACGCAATTCTTTGAATATCTTTATACCGAGTCCAAATATTCTCAGGATTTTGAGAGAGCAAATAGAGCATCAATTTGGTTACTGACCTCGTGAAGCGCCAGAAAGTTCACAACGATTCAACTCGACAGAACTTCAGTGGACTACATCGGAAAGTCATCTCACCCAAGACCCCCATAATCATCAACACAACGGTGGAGCCCCTCCACCCAGATACTCACTACCATAAATGCGTGTTCTACATGTAATTGTTTGTTCTATCGTTGTAAAAGTATTTTGCTATTTCAGGAAGGGATAAGATGTAGTGTCGGCTATCTGTTGTTGTCTGTGCGTAATTTCGATGGCTTTCCGTTCGCTGTTCAACGTGATACATAGGAACGCCTTGTATTCGAAGGGGCGCATTTAATTAACATCCATTTAATTAAATTTCAACGGACTGTGAAATTAAGAGCTTTGTACTGGAACACCTCCTATTGTGTCAGTATTTAATCCTATTTGTTGAAACCACTTATTATTTCCAAAATCCAACCCTGTGTTCCATTTCATTAAGAAGCAGAGGGTGCAGCCTAATGAAACTTATATGTCTGCGTAGTAAAAAAAAAATACTACTTTGATATTGTACATTATACATTACAGATTATGCAGCTAAAAGCATGCATTGGAATATGCCCCCCCCCCCCCTCCTGAATCTTTCTTACATGCTGTATTATATTGTATTAGATGGGAATGATAGCTGCCATTACACATGCATACCAGGTATCATTTTCCTGAAAGAATTACATTTTAATTCCATTAAGTTGTTACCAGTGTTGTAAACCGATCTGTCATGTGCTGAAGGTGAAGAATAAAAGTTCAAAGTAGAACGTTCATAAGCATAACGTAAAGCGGTATTTGCATCCGGCAGCACTTAAAAGGTTCTGTACAAAATATCTGAGCTTACTTGTTTCTTTTGGTCTGCTTTGGGAGGAAAGGTAAGAAGTATCTGCGGAATCGCTGCCTTATTTTTCTCTTTACGAAAAGTGTTCTGCTTTGAAAGGAAAGTAAAGCACTTGGCACATAAACACTGCTTCCAAATAAGACAGGAATTCTATATATTAAAAAATTGTGTGGACCTCTTTTGGCATCTGAATCTGAATTGTTTTCTGAATTGATTAAGATTTTAACCAAAGAGGCTGATATAAAAAAATAAATACATATGTATAAATTTCAGTATAATATCTGTGACATTATTGCCATGCTGTTTAGAGTATTTGACCGACGTAATGTATGTCCTTTGATAGATCTGCTTTGCAAAAGATTAATAAATATATAAATGCATAAAAGGTCAGAACTAATTCTGCGAAAAGAAACCAAGTCATCTTTTAAAGATTGTAGATCGGAAATGTTTCACTCCCCGTTTACAATATTTCTATCATTTTGGAGTCTTGTCTTCCAAAGCACAACTTCAACCCCCCCCCCTCCCCCCTTGCCTCTCCATGATGCACATGCACAGACACACGCAGGTGCACACACTTACACACTCACACAGATCTCCGTCATTCTGCCTTAAAAGAGACAAATGCAAAAGTTGAAATAACTTAACAAAAGGTGAACCAGTGAAACTGCAAAATTCTAAAGGGGTTGAGAATAAATCACAGACAATTAATGTGCTTTAACACGAATACCGTTTATATTTCAGCTCTTCTAAGCCAATAAAAATCATACATCCTTCAAATATGGCCCAGTTTGTCGGAAGATGGAAGATGGAATCTTATGATCCCAACATCGAAGAATTCATGACGGCATCCAGTGAGTGATTATAATTTTCAACTGATGTGATACTCCAATTTATTTGTCCAGATACCAATTATTAACTTGTTCATCCACATGTCTTGTTAAGTCTGAAACCCCCATTTCTCCGTCCCCACATCTCCCCTCTCCATGTTATGGCTTTGAATATTTGGCCATTTTCCGCAAACGTCTAATTTGAACTTCATAGATTCCTGTTTCTAAAATAGACACTTTAGGAGTCTGCTCGTAAGCTGTTATACATCGTAGGGTCCTCAGCCTGGTCGAATCGTAATTTGTCTCTTTTTAGCGATACAGCAAGCTAAGCAGAGGATTT
>NW_004797561.1:248058-250784 GCF_000002075.1 Aplysia californica
TGATTTTTTGTACGGCTCATGAAACGCTGGACAGGACCACAAAGCGTTGTGCTTAAATGTAAGGTGTGTATATATATATATATATATATATATATATATATATATATATATATATATATATATATATATAGGTGTTTGGGTGCATTTGTATTTTTGTTTGTGTTTGATTGTTTGTTTGTTTGTGTGTGTGAACGTAAATGTGTAGGCGCCAGTGTGCCGCCGGGACAGGGAGAGAAAGAGAGGGAGGGGGATAGCCGTTTTCCCAACGCTACTTTTTCGAATTTATTATATAAACGACGTCGAAGCGTTCAGTTGAACAAGGAAAAGTGATTACGAATGCGGATTCTCAATGCATCGTAGCTTTGACTGTGTTGCTTTAAGATGACATACTTTTATTTAAATTGACGATTTAGGAAAATAAGGAAAACTATAAGATTTCACAGCTAGGCTGAATAGATATACCCATAGCTACTGCAGGTGGTTTTCTAACGTTTGATCCTGACAACACAAACTAGAAAAACCTTTGCAAAAAGTTTAAGAAAGTACGGCTTTTAAAAAATCCGTTGCCACATCAAGCGAGGCATACTAGAAAAAGAAAGAATAGAAGAACGCGATGACATAAAAGTTGCGGGTGATGCACAGTATCGGGTTCAGTGGCTTTTAATGCCATGATGGCTTCTTCGTCCTCAAAACACATCGTGCTTATCTGCTTAAACACCTCCACCTTTCCCCAAACTGCGAGACCTTTTCCCATTTGACATACGGCGAGCATCAAGTCAACAGTGTGGGAGCCAGGTGCTTTGATGTAACCGTAAGGTGCAAAGCCCCGTGTGGGTTCTCTGAAAGAGATGTATTTATTATTCCTATTTTTTAACCTTTTTGGTTTTTGGTCGACGGGTGTCTTAAAATAGATTTCTGATTTGTTCTGAACCGGCGTCTGTGGTGTAATGTATGGGATACACGCCTTGCTGTTGCACCCAAAAGACGCAGGTTATATTACTGTGAGTCTTATCGTCTTTCTGAAAGAATGCTGTATTCCACTGAGCCCGGATTGGACTATTAATTCGGCTAAGTGGAAGTAGATCATCTCCTAAATGATCAAAATTGAAGGAGGGAGGGGGGGGGGGGTCAAACTTTCAAAAACCCACCATTTCAATAGTTCTGAAGATATAACGTAGCCATCTAAGGTAAGCAGGTGATTATGATGACGTTCAAAGTACAAGGTAGCTCCCTTGGCGCTAGACCTATATCAAAGGAGGAGATTTCATTCTTACGTGAAGACAAGAGAGGAATAGTCATATTTCAGGCAAGACAAGGAAGATTCAGAACTCACCACGAACTCGGACCTGGGACTGAAATGACAATGTGTTGGTCATAGTCGCTTTCAATAAGCCACAGAATCCTGTAATAACGAGTTAGTGAGGGTAGACGCACTGTAACAAAAAGAATAAAAACGCCCACGTATGAGGTAAACAACTGACTGTCGTTGTCAGGGCGGCTGAGACGAACTAAAAAGTACATTGGATTGAACTGAGAATTGTTCAGCTTAGTATGGGGGGAATAGGACGCCACAAGAGCGGAGAACGACTCCAAAGACGGTTTCCAGCCTAATACAAAGATAAGATCTTTTTCTTTTTCTTTTATTTTTGGTTTGACAGAAAACAGAGCAGAATTCTAGACTTTCTAACATACACTGACTAAGGTTAATGGTTATGCTCTCAGACTGTTCCAATGACATAAAAAAGACTAAACGATTAACTCAGTCTATCCTCGTCCATACAACCAATCAAACAAACACGTACATGTATACAAACAGAAAAGCACGCACACACTGTCATACATACACACACTGTCATACATACACACACATACATAAAAAAAATTGACAACGCACACATACACATACACATACACATATAAAAACAAATAATACTCACAAGCGACATACAAGCGACGCGAGTACACAAAAAAGTTATCTCAAATCCCTGCTTACAATACATAGATAAACAACGCACTAAACGGCTTGGGCATCTGTCAAGACTACCGCCAGACAATATTATAGCAGCGAAAGCGTACAATCAGAAATCAGACGGGACAGAGGAAGGGCAGGCTCAGGAAAAGATGGACAGAGAGGGTCAGAGAAACATTAGTCAAGAAGAACATAAGCATGCAACAGGCCATACAACAAACAAGGGACGTTTGCTTCTTCCCTCGACATCACAAGGTAACAGAGACAGGAAAAAGTAAAAGTAAGTAAGTAAGCATGATAATATAAAATGAAACAAAATATTAATATCAGTGCCCGTGGCAACATTTATTTATTGCAATCAGATTGCCAAAGACGCCTTTCACAGGCATGTGTAAACCATCTTGACGTATACAATTTTTCCTTCAGTTATTTTTACCATACTCCTAAAAAAATAAACCCTGAGGGGAGAAATGCCACCCCCCCCACCCCCTCGTTTTCTTCTTTTCCAAAAAAAAAAAGAAGAGAAAAAAAGAGAAAAAAAGAGGAAAAAAAGTATGTGTTTCTAAATAAGATGTTCCAAGCCTCATAACGCTACAGGTACTTTTCTGCAATGATGATGATGATGTTGATGATCAGGAGGAAGAAGAGGAGGAGGAAAAGAAGAAGAAGAAGAAGAAGAAGAAGAAGAAGAAGAAGAAGAAGAAGAAGAAGAAGAAGAAGAAGAAGAAGAAGAAGAAGAAGAACAACACCAACAACA
>NW_004797561.1:252472-255167 GCF_000002075.1 Aplysia californica
GAAGAGATAATGCTTTCACTTCACAGAGTTCGACTACAAATACAGCGGCTCTGATATCGAAAACATTTATTGTTTCCGTGCACCCTGGCTGTCGGTCACCTTGTCATGCGGGATCGTTAAAGTTTAAAAGAGGGAGCCACATAATATGCGTTCGGAACACATCAGCTGCAGAAGTTCCCACAACAGTTGAGCTTGCTCTATCGGTCTGCTTACCGTCATGGCGTCACTCCTCGATTAATTGCTCACCAAAATCTGATGAGCTGTCGAGATACCTTATCATGAGGCAACAGTAATCCTAGAACGCACCCCCCCCCCACCCCCGGATAGGGAAAAGGTACAACTGTGTAACTGCCTCTGTTAAGATGTTCAACTTCATATCTCCAGGGTTTCTTTAAGGCTTACGATATTGGGTTTGACGCCTAGGAATTTCTAGTTTGGTTTTCCCCGGAGTTGTATTTATAAAACCGTTTCATACCATGGCAAGGGACAATGAATAGAAAAAATGAAATGAAGAAATGAAAAATAAAAATGTGTCCAAGGATAAAACACAGCTTTCTGCTTATGGCAAAAACATCGTCCTATGAAATGGTTTTTCGGCACATAGCTTCTTTTTTAAAAAGAAAGAGTACATTTGATACAATTTTAACAAAAGGTGGTCATTATCAGTTGACGTGGACAGCACTCTTAAACAGGGGCCAGTTCTGACCAAAATTAATGATTAGCTTGTCAGATTGCAGATATTTGGGTCAAGTTTTAAGAATGTAAGAGACATGTTTGCCTTATCAGACATGATATGGAAACCAAATGGCAAAAGAAAAAGAAGTTACAGGGAAGGGCATTCACCAAGAAGGATCTGTGTGAACCAATAGTTGAGGAGATGGCCGGACGCAATGTAACCCCCCCCCCCCCCCCCTTGATGTCACCGTCCTACTTGCGGAAAGTTTGGTCCTTAACTCGGTCCCCTTTTGTAATCGCATTGTTTTTAAAATGACAGTAGTGGGGTCTCGAAACTGGTACATAATCATTCACATCTTTGAGCATTGCGTGTGTGTTTTTAACTTGCTGTACAGTGTTATAGTTATCCCTGCTCACCATGGGGAGGTTGGAATAGGGCTTCAAAGAGGATATATAAAAATTATTATCATTTCATGTTTGATACCAATAATTAAAATGGTATAAAAATCAGTAAGGGCAGACACCAAAACTTTTTAAAGGAGCAATTTGAAACTCATTTTCTTGACAAACTGTTCCATGGTAATTTTCTTCTTCGCAAATTCCTCATACAGTACAGACTGCTCCAGCGTCTTAGGTTTTGAATGTTTCTCTTTCTCTGTTGAGCACACTTGCTAGCTTCCATGGCATTGATTTCATGCGTGTTATTTGCTGGTGGTCATTGAGTTTCCCAAAAGAAACGAAAATGTTTGCCGCGCGTGGACGTGTTTTTATGTGTGTGTGTGTGTGTGTGTGTGTGTGTGTGTGTGTGTGTGTGTGTGTGTGTGTGTGTGTGTAGTGTGTGTGTGTGTGTGTGTGGGGGGGGGGTGCTCAGTCTATACCATGGTTTGGAGCAGAGAGAATTTCTAACCAGGCTTACGGCACACAATGCGTGAATGCAGCACAACTGCGCGTGCAGTAGTAGCGAGTACTCGACTTCCCTGCGACTGCTTCATTCAACCAAAGTAGTTGGGGCGGCGGGGAGGGGGGGGGAGGTGTTGTTCATGATCAGCCTCTCCGACTGGTGACGTATTTTCTGACCGGGGGGGAAAATTCAAGATTCCCCAGATGGCCAGGGACAGGCAAGCATGCCGTCGACTGTTCTCTACCTTATGTACCTGAGTTAGTGAGTAGTTGTTTAGCTTCCAGATTGATCCGATATCTTTAATTATGAAAAGCGCGTCAATATCCCCTGTCAACAAAGCAAAATACCCACAGTGCCAGGATGACTTGTTTCGATTCAACACTTACAACCTTATCACGAGAATACTGGCCTATTAATTAAAATTAATTAAAACAAGGAAAACTATGTTCTCTTTTAACTTACCACTAAGTGTAGAAAATATATATTTAATCCTACATTTCGTACCTAAGTACCTTTTCTTTGCGTTCCACTGCTAGATCTCAGGTTTGTCAACTGCTCGTTTTTCAACCTGCGGTGCATCTAGTTTCTCCATTTACATGGATATTATTTTATTTAAAAATATTCCAAGGAAACGGTACAGGTTCTGCATCGCAAAAGATTTGTAAAACATGGACATGTATTTAAGATTTGGGAAAACCTTATTACCATACAATTTGCGCACCGGTATTCTACTGAACATGGCATTTTAAATGTAAGTGCTAACAAAGAGTACGACTAGACTATAGAGTTTTTACAGAGTACAGTTATGTTTGGAAGATCCTGTAAGCTACAACAGCCCGTGTACCGTTACCTCGGTGATTTTTTCTTGGAAACAAGTAGATAAAGAAAAGAAAGAAAGAACAAGAGAGAGAGAGAGAGAGAGAGAGAGAGAGAGAGAGAGAGAGAGAGAGAGAGAGAGAGAGAGGGAGAGAGAGGGAGAGAGAGGGAGAGAGAGAGAAATAGAGAGGGAGAGAAAGAAAGAGAGAGTGCTGTTACACACACATTTTTACACACACATATATACATGTGCATACATTTACACACGCTCACACGCACTCGCACACACACACACACACACAC
>NW_004797561.1:255267-256156 GCF_000002075.1 Aplysia californica
AGAGAGAGAGAGAGAGAGAGAGAGAGAGAGAGAGAGAGAACAACGCTGTTGCTAGATGTAGACAGAGGATGTTGTTATGTAAAAGGTCAGCATTCTCTGCCGCCGCTTTCCTCGCAAGCTGAGCAGTTCCGTGATAAAAATACTACCGATAAAAACCAGTCTGTGGGCAAATGTTTTTAGTACGGTTGACTATATCATGTTGCTCAATTTTCTGCATTCTTCTAATAATTGCCACAATCAACAGAAGTGGCGTAGTTGATTGAAAATTTCATAGATAAGGTCTAAAGGGCGTGGTTTGCACTCGGGATGTTGTTGCTGTTTGCTCAAGTCGTGCTCATATTGTTGTTCTGTTGTTTTTTTATCCTTGTGTTTTTTGTTCTGTTTTTATACATTAAAGCTTCCTCTCATGCCGTTTAGGCCGATCCAGTTCCGTAACATTTCGGAATCGTTTTTATGTTCTTCACATTTGTAGTAAAGGATGCTGGTAGAAGTTTGGGAGGAAGAGGGAGGCGTTAACCGAGGTCCTGCAGATTTGAGGATGTGAAGGAGAGAAGTCAGCCATAATTTGTAACATTTCGAAAATACATGTAATTTTCAAAACATGTGGGTCCGGATAATTTCCATTTTCCTTTCCTTTTTTTTGTTGTTGCCCCATTCGCATCATAACAGGATTTACTCAACATATTCACGAAGATGAAGAAGCTGTGACCGATGTGTTTGGTGTTTTAAAAATAAAATAATATAATATGAACGTTAAAGTTTGGAGCATAATATGAATGGCACTGACACCTTGTTTTCGGCTGGGAATAAAAATTCCAGGACTTGAACAATTTCGAGAGCTTTACATGGTTCTTGGTTCACCCTGTTCCGGATGTAGCTTAGCGCTGTA
>NW_004797561.1:256256-259135 GCF_000002075.1 Aplysia californica
GCCGCTTTCCTCGCAAGCTGAGCAGTTCCGTGATAAAAATACTACCGATAAAAACCAGTCTGTGGGCAAATGTTTTTAGTACGGTTGACTATATCATGTTGCTCAATTTTCTGCATTCTTCTAATAATTGCCACAATCAACAGAAGTGGCGTAGTTGATTGAAAATTTCATAGACAAGGTCTAAAGGGCATGGTTTGCACTTGGGATGTTGTTGCTGTTTGCTCAAGTCGTGCTCATATTGTTGTTCTGTTGTTTTTTTATCCTTGTGTTTTTTGTTCTGTTTTTATACATTAAAGCTTCCTCTCATGCCGTTTAGGCCGATCCAGTTCCGTAACATTTCGGAATCGTTTTTATGTTCTTCACATTTGTAGTAAAGGATGCTGGTAGAAGTTTGGGAGGAAGAGGGAGGCGTTAACCGAGGTCCTGCAGATTTGAGGATGTGAAGGAGAGAAGTCAGCCATAATTTGTAACATTTCGAAAATACATGTAATTTTCAAAACATGTGGGTCCGGATAATTTCCATTTTCCTTTCCTTTTTTTCCCCCATTCGCATCATAACAGGATTTACTCAGCGTATTCATGAAGATGAAGAAGCTGTGACCGATGTGTTTGGTGTTTTAAAAATAAAATAATATAATATGAACGTTAAAGTTTGGAGCATAATATGAATGGCACTGACACCTTATTTTCGGCTGTGAATAAAAATTCCTGGACTTATACAATTACGAGAGTTTTACAAGGTTTTTGGTTCACCCTGTTCGGGATGTAGCTTAGTGCTGTCTGGAAGAGAAAAAAAGTCCCTGACATGTCATAGAGCTACGATCGCCATCAAATTAACACATTATTGTGTCTTATGGGACGTGTACTAACGTTTTAAAAGCTCAGTAAGAACTGCTTTTTCCATCTCCAAGACTTCATCCAACTAGAATTTTCAGGCGAAATGAGGGCACACAGTACAGTGTTCCGACGAGCACGATGTATCTCGAGCGTAAAAGTAAAGGATAAACACATTTCCAGAGAAATGCAAATAAGACGAACAACATTTCTTTACCAGACAACACAGAAATCAGCTTGTCTGAGGAAATACCTCAGTTATGCTAGTCACATGGTGCAATCTATTACGATCACCATCTCGGCTGCAAACGTGGAATTAATGTGATGATGAATAGTGTAACCTTTCGTTTTCATCCTGTTTCCCATGAGTCTGATAAACCTTTCGTGGGCAGAGCGCTGTCCTGTACTTGCTCATTTTTTTCGGTTTTGATGTAAATCACTTTGAATGCAATGAATTTTAGTCGCAAGTCGCAACCCCCTCCCCCCCAAAAAAAACAAACAACCTGGGAGTGTGTACAAGAAGAAATTGAAATTCGACGAAATACGGGTCATTAATCGTAATAATGTTGGGCCCAAAAGTCGGAAATCGGATTTAGTGAGTAACCTACAAGTACAAGATAATATAGCACCTACCTCACGACTTGGCATTTATGATATACTAGCGGGGCCCCCTCTCGATGAAAGGAATGATCGGTGCATTACATCAACTGAAAGTCAATGGCCTACTATATTTACACTCTACTGGAATGGAGCAATAAATCTTGAGAGATGCAAAAAATTAGAAGCTCTGGATCTAGATCTATATTCTCAAAACAAAATGCGCCTCGCAAAATATCATTTCCTCACTGGATTTTCTAAAATTGCAGAGACAGAAGCGTCTGCCTACGAAAGCGATCGGCGAAATAAAGAAATTTAGCTTTTTGCAACAAAACTGTCTCAAAACTGAAAAAAATGAAGGGTGTTATGATCTGGAGAATATTTTTAAGAATGTTTTGGCGAAAACCGCATGTCGATCGATGCAGCCATTAAAGCCTTTTGAATAGCAAAACTCGTCCCCCACAAATAGATAATAGATGAGTTTTTCCTTTTTAAAAATTGTAAATGTTTTTACGCCTTCCCCCCTTTTTTCAAATAAAAAAGAATCAGTGCAGCGGCCTTTAAATTTTGGAGGCGGGCTTCCTTGATACTGTGCTTCAGGGCCACAAGGGCTGGGTTTATAGAACCACAGCAGACAGGCAGAGATACTGATAAAACAGCTCACCAGCGGGTTTTTTTTTTGGGGGGGGGAGGGGGTCAATTTTACATCTGCTCTTGCATAATGGCAAACGACCGCGCCGCTACACGACAGACACCGATACGTGTGCTGGGAAAGGCGCTAGCCAAAGGCTCAGAGCAAAAGTGTTTAGAAATAAGCATAAATTATTATTATATTGTATAAAGTATACCAGGGTGGTGTTGAGTGATTTCTCATGTCTGCCAAAAGAGAGAATACAGTTGACCACAACTTAGCAAAGGTGGATGTTCGTTCAAAACCTCGCCTCTAGCATAGGTTTCGATGGTACCAAAAGATTAAGCACAGACTCATTTTACAAGAAGTTAGAAAGTAAACATTAGCAACAAAACACTCCAACTAACAACAGCAACAGCAGCAAACAGAAGCAACAAACAACGACAATAAACAACTAAAACGAAAGAAATCAAAACGAAAAAATAGAAATCCGACTTAAGAGTGACACTGATTATATGACACAGAGATCGAGGGAATGTTACACAGGCAAACGTACACACACACACACACACACACACACACACACACACACACACACACGCACACACACACACACACATACACATACACACACACAAACAAGTAGACCAACACACATTCATTACAAATACACAGATGCATACCAACACAAAACATACTCTCGAATGAACAGTGCAAAGAGAGATAAAGGAAGAGAAAGAGGTGAGAAAGAGGGAGAGGGAAAAAGAAAAGAGAGAGAGAAAGAAAGAGAGAGAGAGAGAGAGAGAGAGAGAGATAT
>NW_004797561.1:261859-263867 GCF_000002075.1 Aplysia californica
ACGGAGGTGAGGGGGTGGGGGCAGAAAGTGGAGACGAAAGCAGAACATTGCCAGAGAGCAGGAAAGGAGGTGGAAGGAGACAATTTAGAGAAGAAAAAATACCGTCGCTATCTGGGTTCGAAGCCGGGACCTATTGAATGAGAGGTGAACACTTTAACCTCTAGGCCATGAGAGCCCCCTGTCAACATTGTTAGATTATTTAAGAGGCAGCTCCGAGTTTAACGTTCATCTCCGAAAGGACCGAGTCAATGGGAAATTCGTGTAAAGTCTTAGTGCCTTTCCCGAAACAACGCGGGACCGAGCTGAGGCTCGGATTCCCGAACCCGCAACCTCACGTTTACGGGCACAGTTCCCTAATCACAAGGCTACAGAGGCTACGGGCGCCACACAACCATAATAATATTATTACTGCTTTTGATAAACATTTTCCCTTAGTTTCAAATCTGTACGCCAGCCGAGTATAGATTTGCTTATGGTAATGGGAGAAAGTCAGAGTGGGAGAGAGAAAAGGTGAATTAAGGTGTGGAGAGAGAGAGAGAGAGAGAGAGAGAGAGAGAGAGAGAGAGAGAGAGAGAGAGAGAAGGAGAGAGAGAATTGATTTTGAATTCCATTTTTTAAAAATCTTATGAACACTTAATGGATTCAGATAGGGGTGCTGCTGTTTAACAGATAAAGCCACCCCCACACAAAAACAACCAAAACAAACTAAAAGAAAAATAATATCCCCTCCCCCCTCAAGAAATAGCGAGAGAGAAGTTAATGGAGTCAAAAACTCAATGGCATCCGTCGGCTGGCCGCACCTTAAACATCAACATTTTGTGCCCTCTCCCTCCCCAATCCCCAATCCCCAATCAATTGCGAATGCTCGGATAACAGCGTTACAGATAACATTTTTATTTCCGCCATCTGCTCGTTGTCGTCAACACAAACACGATTTTTTACGCCTTAGAGAAAAACATATTATCAATCAGGATATTGACATAGAGCACTCTATCCTTTTCCTTTTCTTGTAACAAAGTTCTTAATGTTACACGCCTTTGCCATACCAGAGTTTGTGGAGTAGCGGTTTAGCGTTTCGCTGTCGCACTCAATACACCCGAGTGCGATTCCCGTCCGGGGAGAATATCTTTATCGAGTATCTAGTGCCTTATTTCTTAACTCGTTCTCTGTTCCTATTTAATTTCGGTACAGAGCCCGACTCCTATCAAACTCTATATTAGCATTTCTTTCTTTGATGACTTTTCCCTTTTTTCTAAAAGCAAGGAGGGAAAAAATAACAAGAAACAACTAGAACCTTTCTGATTTCTGAACTCTGTTGTTGAATTGTACTTGTAGTTATCTTGAAAACAGATACGTATTCCAAGAGTAGGTCAATAGATTTAATGAAATTGTACAGTGGAGTCCGCCTGGAGTGTACACGCTTTATTTGAACAATCGGTTGAAGTGAACAATATTCTATGGTCCCTATTGAAACTTTTTTTGTTTAAGTAAAAAAAAATAGTGTATAAAATGAACCGGTTTATGGGGAAATCAGATAACGTGAACGCCCAAAATGAGTGAAAGCAAAGAACGGACCGACCGTGTCACTGTTGCCATGCTGTGAAAATAAAATTCTTTGCCTCGGGCATCGGCGGATAATCCCAGCTCGGTGTTGGCGCCAGCAATCAGAAAGAAAGAGCTCTAGTCTAGGCTCGCCCGCTGTGTTGTCCCCCTACCCCACCTCCGCCCTAGACTCACCACTGCGCGTAGCAACTGATTCTAGGTCTTCACCTTACCAAAATGGTTAAACTGAACCTCGGATAAAGTGAACAGTTTTTCTGGTCCTAAAGAGGTGTTCACTCTAAGTGGACTCCACTGTAGTTATACAAAAAAAAGTAGTTACATTGACTACATCCCGATTGCTGAGAGGGGAGAGTATATACCAAGTCTCGATTGTGGGCAGAAAGCACAATATGTTCTTAGACCAGGGAGAAAGAGAGAGAGAGAGAGAGAGAGAGAGAGAGAGAGG
>NW_004797561.1:263967-287495 GCF_000002075.1 Aplysia californica
AGAGAGAGAGAGAGAGAAAGAGAGAGGAAGAGAGAAAGAGACAGAGAGACGGAGTGAGATCGAAAATGCGGCTTTACATTGATTGGAACTTTTTAAATTTGATGTCTATATACGTTTTTTTACTGTTTAAATGGCAAGATAATTGACAATAGTGTGGGAGGTACAAATCTTAGCTATACTTTTTCTGTATTTGGATGGTTTTGAAAACTCTTCATCCCTCCAATATGATACATTATGTAAACCACAAGTTGAAACCAAAATGAACAGTGGCATAATGTGGACAATTTATTGCTCGTAATTTATCTCATATCATCAAAAGTCTGCACTCAGGGGCTTTTCTTTCGTTTTTCCAACTTTCGCCATGGACATCCTTTTCACGCACAGATCGAAAAAATTATGACTGTAAGCTAGCGCAGTAGCAAACTGATTTCGAAATTGATTGATAAGGATACATCGTCTTATTTAAAAAAAAAGCAATGGCCGGAGCAGCCTAGCCTGAGCGCTCACCAGCCACCCGATTTCTCTAGATAACATGGAGCTTATGAAATGACTAGAAAGCCATATTTTTTTCCCTGCGATCAGGAGCCAATAATAGGAAGGACAAGGATCGATGAAGTTGTCCAACACTCCGCATAACTGTCTGATATTTGAGACAACTAAGTAGTACGGCCAGGGTTCTCAGCTGAGATGTGGATTGATTTCTGAATACATGGGATTATTTGCCCTAGGACATGGGGGATCGGGTATTGCTTTCAATTGATTCAATGGCCATTAACAAAACAAACAACTTTTTGAGGCGAAGTTTATTAGGTCCACATTATGTGACAAAATGATTAGTCTAATCCTCCCTGAAGGCAAAAAAAACGAAAGTCTAAAGATAAATATTCTATATTTTCAGATTTATTGCTGTCTAAAATCTCTTCAGGCAAGAGACAATACCTTACAATGGACATGAACGACTGGATAATTGTTATAGTATTATAACATTATTACACATTATATTCACGACGCTGGAACGTGGTCTTTGTCCCAAGATCTTGGAGAGCTTTCTGATTTCATTTTCCTTTTTATTCGTTTGGACTAGATTCTAGTTTTAACAGCTATGTTTTTCTCCTCCAACCTATCCGGTGTAGAGTTCTAGTTGGTGGTTGCTCTTCTTCTTTCTTACTGTCATCCTGCATCTTGACCTTGATAACTGTTCTCTATTTCTATTTTTCTTCTGTTTCTTCATCTAGTTTATTCTTTTCTTCGTTCCCCATATCTTCTATTTCTTCATTTAGTTTAATCTTTTCTTCTGTACCACCAATCTCTTTATGTTTCACCTTGCCACTTTTCTGAGATTTAGACAATTTTTGATCGCAGCAGCTGCCACAGCAATGGCATTTACATATTGCACATAAAAAAACCAGGATGGTCTCTTCTCCTTCTTTTTTTAATTTGTTTTTTCATCTTACGCTGAAAACGCCTTTGGTTCTTTTTTCCTTCTACGATTATGCAAGGCTCAGGCAAATTGATAAACGTGAGTACACGAATTTGCTTCCGCCCTGTCTATGGCTTCGTTGTCTCCGAGTATCTTCTTTTCGTTATATTTACTAGTTTTATCCTTTTCTCCTTCTTTACCCATCTCTACCTTATAACTATACAGGTTTATCGGACAATGTGTTTTCTGTTTCTTTCTTACTTCTTTTATTTTCCAGCTTCGAATCCTGTTTTGTCTCTGGGTTGCCACGACTGCTGCCATCTTTATCTTTGCCGTGAAGATTGCCACCTCCCTTCGTTGGCGATTTCTTTCTGGACCGTGACTTGATGGCACGAAACCAACTGAGTAATCGTTCCATAGCCCGACTGCGCTGTTTCCACGATTTTTCATGCTTCACTCTGCAACTTTCCCGAGATTTAGACCATTTTTGCCTGCTCCGGTTTTTAAGGTTTACATTTTGCATACATTAAAACAGGATGTTTTCTTCCCCTTCTTCTTTCTTTGTCTCTTTCTTTTTCAGCAAGCTACGTTTTCCTTTCTATTTTTCCTTTTAGGGGCTCTTGCAAATTTATTGTGATTACCTTTGTTCTAAATTTTTTTCCTCTTTCACAAGCTAGATTGTCATATACTGTGGTAAACTAGGTTTAACAATGACCGGTTTGAAGTCAGTCGCTTTCTTTGATTGAAGCAAACACTTAAATCGTCCAACGAGACCTCGGATTAGGCTTATTTACCTTGCCATCCCTTTAAAAGGATCACACCGCAGTACATGAGCCAGCTGCCCTTATTGTCTTGTGTTTTCTTCTTAAATTTCTTATTCTTTCTCTTGGAAAAAGCGCTGTCTTCATTACTATCTCTCGCTTCGTCCTCCTGCTCCTCATCACCATTATCACAACTTCAGCTCCCCGTCGTAGTTTCACGATCTACCTCATCTAAGGAATAGTTAGTTACAGGAGGGGTTTTCTCTTCGCAGTCCCGACCTTTTCAGGTTTCGAAGCATACTGCTTTTCTTTCTGTTTGTAATCACTCTCGATTATAAGAATGTAATCATATAATATAAGAATTTTCACAATTTTCTTCCGGAGGAGGGATCGAGCGACTGCAGCAGCTGTTCCTCAGAATTTACCAATAGAGACATCTTTTATTAGCACCAGTGCCATCTCCATAACCAAACCACACTGAGTGCTCCAAGTTCTGCTCTCTCCAGTGACTCTTTACTTTATTGTCACTCCAGGGATCGGTGGCGAGCATCGACAGGGGGCAGACAGAAGGACACGGGAGCTCACCTGAGGGGAACGAAACATAGGTGCCACAATGTCTTTCTTTTCGGATATTCCTAGGGTTTTTACCCAGTTTCTGATAGATAGATAGATAGATAGATAGATAGATAAATAGATAGATAGATAGATAGATAGATAGATAGATAGAGCGACAGAGAGAGAAAGAAGAGTCATATTATACAATATATATGTGTATATATATATATATATATATATATATATATATCTATATATATATATATATATATATATATATATATATATATATATATATGAGACAGAGACAGAAACAGATACAGAGACAGAGAAGGGGGTGGGGGGGGGGGTGGGGAGGGGAGAATAAAAGGTGTACCTTTTCTCAACGCCTGATGCATGGAAGCAGGGAACGACCAAGAGTGTGCTCTATCTTGGTCCTTGTCAGCAAAGGCTATGTTTCGAATCTTGTTTTCCGCCAATAACGCCTCTTTGCCTTCTTTTACTCCAAATCGCTGAAAAGTGAAATTTGTTCGCAAGTTAATTCGGAGCAAACTTTTAAGACTACAGATGAGACCGTTTTAGTAAGGAGGGCGAAGTTTGCGAGCCTCGATATTATTTACCACCTAATAGACCCTAATTGGAGGTCAACTAACTGCTGGTTAGGGGAACTTTTTTTATTTTTTAAAATCTATTATTCTGGGTGGCATCTGATATTTAACTTGGGGTTTTGCATGAAACTGCGTTCGTTGGAGTGTTTTTGCCACTGTTGTATAAAGGAGCATGACGACATTTCATATTCATTCTATCCCCCCCCCTCTTTTTTCCACGACCTTTGAGACCTTCTGACCACAACATTTCAGTGGTCATGTCCTGTTGGAGATGTATTCATGTGTATAGGAAACAGAAACAATTCTTAAAGACTTCTGTCAGGTTTTGCCAGTGGGCCAAAATTATATGTACAAAAACATACATTTTAAAAATAAAACAACCGTGCGATCTAGGTGTTTAAATCCTGGTAGGCCCTGTATGTGTCTTTAAGAAGTGGCCAAAGCCTCCCAATGTCTTGACTAAGGAGAGAGTGTTCAGTCTGTGAAAGAGGCATATTTTTAGTCTCACAAGGCGTTCTCTTAAAGACAAAGTAAGCTCAACGCTGCTAGATCATATTATTATTCTGGTTGCGCCACTGCGAGATTGACAACTTTTACTTCTGCGGACCCATGTTAGAGCTCAGGCAGTAACTGACTTCATTTCACAGATAAGTTTTTTTTTTTAACGTATGAGGCCATTTTACCTACGTAGAACGTAGAAAAATCCCTTGTCTTGATAGCCAACTCGCTACCTCAAAAGTACAAAGTTCTACCTTCTCAGTGCCTAGTTTTGATAAATTTGACGTAAAAGATTTTGAAGTTCACATCATACTAAGCTTTTTCGAATGTAATTCTCTGAATAACCTGATAACGACTCCGAACAATCTTACGATTTTGATAGAGAAGAGAGAGCATTTGGTTTCTGACCTCATGGTATTTGTAACTCGAAACATCCCCAAAAATATGCTAGATAGAACTTTGAAACCCTGAGGTTACTAACCTGCAGCTTGAGAGCGTCAGTTCTCAACAGTTGTCTCCCGTCGGCTCTCAGAGTTCCGAGAGCATGACTTGCAGAACACAGGCCTTGGGATGCCGCCCACATCTGGCTCTGTGGAGATATTCTCACGATATTTTGTTTTTATAAGAGTTTTACAGCACCAGCAACACACTTACGTCAAATAAGTCCCAAAGGTTAAAGGAGTTGCAAGAGAGTAACAAACACAAAAAAGAGGGGCGAAAACGACGATTGATGTTTGATAGGATAGGAAAGAAGGAGCAAACCACACCAGAACACCAGCCAACCACCCACTCTGTAGAGAATAGAATAGAAATAGAAATACCCATATGTCACTCTTGAAGAGCGAGACTCATAATTCCTGCCGTTGCCATAACATTGTAAGTGAACGCATTTTGCAGCTATATAATGTATAACATTTTCTACTTTCGCTGTATCTTCAAGAATTGAGACTGGAAACGTTGAAACATCATCTTTTTAAAAAAATGCTCTTCTTCAATAATGATGATGATGATAGTAATGGTTATGTCTGGTGTTCGTTCACCGGTGTATCATCGTCAGTCGGTATCTAAAACTCGAATGAGTAGTAGCCTACGATTTTTTGTTTAATGAAGCCAGGTTTTCATGTATGGCTCGTTAGTCTTGCTTTATAACAGTCTCCATCTACTTTTTTTACTCGTATATTTACCCGAAAGTCAACCTGCAACTCTCTCTCTCTCTCTCTCTCTCTCTCTCTCTCTCTCTCTCTCTCTCTCTCTCTCCCCATCTCTCTCTCCTTCTCTCTCTGTCTCTCTTTATTTCTCTCTCTCCCCCCCTCTCTCTCTCCTCATACACACATACACACATACATACATACATATCTATCTATCTATCTATCTATCTATCTATCTATCTATCTATCTATCTATCTATCTATCTATCTATCTATCTATCTATCTATCTATCTATCTATCTATCTATCTATCTATCTATCTATCTATCTGTCTATCCCCCCCCACACACACACGCGCTCACACACAATTTCCAGATTTCCACATTTCAATACAATAAGAATTGGAAAATAGTAAGTCTGCTTAGAAGACTAAGGAGTGCACACCAATCACAGTAGAAACGTTTTTGGGTTTAAATTAGGAGAAGAACAAAACAGTAAATATACTTTTACCTTTTCACAAACAATTTAGATTTGGATAGAGTTTAGCAGTATAGAAAAACCTATAAAATGCTATCACCTGTATTAAAATGGAATAACTAGTTGGTTCTTACATTTACGAATGCAAAGAAATAGAAAGATTATAACCAACACGAAAAGTGTAACAACAGACAGACCAAGTTACCCAAAGCAATAGGAGGACAAAGTCATAAAGATGCTCTTTATTTTTTAAAAACACTTTTAGGTTTGAATAGAGATTAGCCGTGTAGAGAAAACTACAAACAAATTATAACCATTACTAAAATTGTAACCACCGACCACCAAAGCTACTCCAAAAAGTTGGAGGACAAAGTAATACCGACCCGTTTAGCTTTTAATAAAACTTCAAAGGCTGGGATAGAGTTTATTAGTGTGAAGAAACCTATAAAATGCTATCACCTGTGTTAAAATGGAATAACTTGTTGGTTCTTACCTTTACGAATGCAGAGAAACTAAAAAATTATAACCAACAGGAAAAGTGTAACAACCGACCGACCAAGTTACCCGAAACAGTAGGAGGACAAAGTAATAAAGGTACGAGGGGGAGGCAAAAAGTACTGAAAGTTGTTCGTTATTTTGCACAATTTTACATCAAATTTAATGAAATTCAGCTCATAAGTACTTTCTCATATACTTTTGAACTCAAATTGTTAAAATCTAAGTTTCTTTTATTTCGGTCCAAATGACGTCACATCAAAATGGCTACTCTCTTGGAGTTCTTTCGGAGGTAAAGAGCAGTGGTTGAATATCTTGTTTTAGAAGGAAAATCCACCGATAGCATCCAAAAGAGACTTCGAAATGTTTACAAGGACCACGCTCTAGATTTTGTAACTGTATACAGGTGGGTCAGACGTTTGAGTAATAAACCGGAAGAAGAGGAAGAAGTGTGCCCATACGCTTGTCAGAAAAGCATCGTCACGAGGAGTCAGCTGGAAAAATCATGGCAATTGTGTTTTGGGACGTTCATAGCGTGCTTCTCACAGATTTTTTTTTTACCACGAGGAGCAACTGTCAATTCTTAACCCTACATTGAAACATTGGACGACTGAAAACGAGAAATTGATGAGTCAGACCAAATTTGAACGTGGAAAGAGTGGTTTTTTTTTTTACCATAACAATGCCCGTCTGCATTCGAGTACCTCAACAAGGGAGACAATCACCCCGTTTAAGTGGAAAACACTGCCACACCCAACTTATTCTCCTGATTTGGCTCATTTAGACTTCCACCTTTTCGGTTCTAGAAAAGAACCATTTGAGAGGTCAACACTATGGAAACGATGGGGAAATTAAGACTGCTGTACCCCTACGACCAACCTGATCAGTTTTGCGCAGCTAGTATATGTGGACTAAGTCAAAGGTGCACACTGGCTATTGAACGAAATGGAGACTATGTTGAGAAATAGAAATATGATCCTCAGATGCTCCCCTTCAATTTGAGGTATGATAGTTGCAAGTGTGTTCTTTTTTTTCTTTAGGTTATAAACGAACTTGCATTACTATTTGATTCACCCTGGTATTTCTGGATATAAAAAATCATATTTAGATTTGGATATAGTTTATCCGTGTTCAAAAACGTAGAGAATGCTAGCACCTATGTTAAAACAAAATAGTGTGTTCGTTCCTACATTTAGCCAGGCACAGAAAATAAAAGATTATAACCAATACTAAAATTGTAACGACCGACCGCATAAGTTACTCAAAAGTAGGAGGACAAAGTAATTAAGATACTTTTAGCTATTAATAAAACATGTAGATTTGAATAGAGTTTATTTGTGTAGAGATATAGAATACTATTACTTGTGTTATAATAGAATAACATGTTTGTTCTTACAT
Organism: Aplysia californica; assembly: GCF_000002075.1. Taxonomy (NCBI): domain Eukaryota; kingdom Metazoa; phylum Mollusca; class Gastropoda; order Aplysiida; family Aplysiidae; genus Aplysia; species Aplysia californica. The sequence continues at coordinate 271,328 of NW_004797561.1, forward strand.
ATAGTCATTTACAAATACAAAAAATTATAACCAATACTAAAAGTGTAACGACCGACCACTCAAATTACCCCAAAACAGTAGGACGACAATGTAATGAAGATGCTTCTAGAATTTTTAAAACATATTTGGTTCAACATTTAGGCATGCACAAAAACTTTAAAAATTAGAACCAATACTAAAAGTGAAACGACCGACCGTCCAAGTTACTCAAAACGGTAGGATGACAAATTAATAAAGATACTTGTATCTTTTTACCACAAATTTAGGTTTGGATAGAGATTTGGATACAATTTTGCCCGTGGATAAACCTACAAAATGTTAGCATCTTTGTTAATACAAAATGATGAGTTCGTTTCTACATTTACGCAATCACACAAGCTAAAAGATTATAACCAATACTAAAAGTGTAAAGACCGACCGCGCAAGTTACTTAAAAAAATAGGACAAGGTAATAAAGACACTTCTAGCTTTTAATAACACACTTTAGCTGGGACAGAGTTTAGCCTTATATAAACTTATAAAATGCTATAACCTGTGTTAAAAAAAGAATAACATGTTGGTTTTTGCATTTAGACTCGCACAAAAACTAAAAGATTATAACAAATACAAGTTTAACTTCCAATTCACCAAGTTACTTAAAACAGTAGGAGGACAAAGTGATAAAGATACTTCTAGATTTTTATAAACTTATTTAGCTTTGGATAGTTTATCCATGTGGGAAAACCTGGAAAATGCTAGAAGCTATTTAAAAAAAAGGCTGATTCCTACATTTAACCTGGCACAAAAAAATAAAAGATTATAACCAATACTAAAAGTGTAACGACCGACCGTCTAAGTTACACAAAACAGTAGGAGGACCAGGTCATAAAGATACTTTTAGATTTAAAAAAAAAACGTATTTAGATTTGGATAGAGTTTAGCGATTGTGGATAAAACTAGAAAATGTTAGCATCTTTGTTAATACAAAATGATGTGCTGGTTTCTACATTTAGCCAGGCACAAAAACTAAAAGATTTTAACTTATACTAAAAGTGTAACCACCGACCCCCCAAGTTACTTAAAGCACCCATTAACATTATTAGCTTATTTAGGAGGCGGGACCGAAGAATTTAACGCCGTCTCCAATTGAGCAGAGCCAAAGGGTCTGATTGAGTATCTTCAAAACTCCACAAGACGAGCCGGGTACAAGGACGCCCATTCTAGGCTTCGAACTGCGGCCATCCACTTCGTAGTCCAGCATGATACCAGCTGAGGTAACGGAGCGCTCCACCAATTACACCAGCTAGCAGAAAGAGACAAAGGGACAGAATGTCGAACTACCCCCTTCCCCACAACACACACACACACACACGCCTACCCACTCCCCCCTCCACACACACATACAGACGTTATCAACTCAATTGAATTATTTTTCACCCTCTGTATGACCCAGAAACCACGACCATTTTGTAGCAACACGATTGGAACGCTTCTCGCGTCGCAGGGGGTTCAGCTGGCCTGACCAATGGGATCAGTGTCTGTGTCCAAATTAAGCTGCAGGCTCCGGGGTACTCCAGACAGGAAATTATAGACAATTTCATTGCTGTTCATTCGTATTCAACACGAGTTAGATGAAAACCTTCCTAGTTATTACTGGGAAGCGTTTGTGGGCCAGGGGTATAATTCTGAACATTATCTGAATGAAAAAACGTGTCTATGGAAAATACAATACGTTAGTAATAAAAAAACCTGTCAGACTAGTTTGAACAAATACTCGAGAGTAAGATATGGGGCAAAAGGGCTAAGGGTGGACAAAGAACAAAGTAACAGATAACCTTAATGCATGGACTGGCCTAAATTGAAAGAGGAAATATGGGCAGCTAGGGACTGTAAGCAGTGGCGGACCGTTGCATGTCAACCTGTGAGCCAAAGATGAAATTTCCATATAATCATGTACATCCATGGCTCTGAAGTTCAACCAAATACGGTAGGAAGAGTATAAAGAAATCGAAGGAGATGGAGAAAAACCCAATAGATGTTAGACGACAATAAGTCAGTGTCTGTCGTATGCGCAGATGTTCATGTTTACTGAAATGTCACTATTAGAGAGGCTGAAGTTGCAGTGTTGGTTTGTTTTTTAAAGAAAATATGCCTTGAACATTTTCCACCATCTGTTCTGATGATAAAAAGCGACAAAACTCAGACTATTGGTGGGGTACATTGGGCCAGTTCAATTATAGGTATCACGACGAGGAGGATTCAGGCGCCTGTCCCATTTTCCATATCAATTATATTATCATGGAGTTATTGGTATAATCTTAAAGATTGTTAACTTTTCTTGCTTAGAGATATTTGTGAGAGAAGGAGGTGGGGGTCGCTTGGTATCAGAGGTAACATATATGCCAGGAAAAATCGAAAGGAAAGAAGACCGAAGACGAGATCGAGAACGCACAGTATTAAAAAAAGTCTGGCTACCTTGGCAAATGATAATACAATCAATGACAACTCGTTCATGAGGGCATTAATTTTAGTTTTAGTAAACGTTTTACGGCACTTGCAACACAAAAAGTTCATACACATGCCGAAGATAAGAAGAGAAGTGTTACAAGAGAGTAATAAACACACAAAAATAGAAGGAGAGATAAGGACGAAACATGTTTGATAGGAAAGAAGGAGCAAATCACATCAGAGCACCCGCCAACCGCCCTCCCTCCCTCCCTTTCCTCCCTCCCCCCCTCTCTCTCTCTCTCTCTCTCACCACTTCTTGTCTTAGTGTTCCCCTTTCTCTGGCATTTCCGTTTGTGTTCACTGCACCATTCCGTTATATTCCTTACGTCCACGTACATGCTCCCCCCGCCTCTCCCTCTCTCTCTCTCTCTCTCTCTCTCTCTCTCTCTCTCTCTCTCTCTCTCTCTGTCTCTTTCTCTCGTTTACTCTCTCTTTCTCTCGTTCCCTCTCACTTCCTTTCTCTGTCTCTATTTAAATCTCGTCCCTTATCCTTCGCACCCCACCCCCATCCCTACTCACATTTTACACACCTACAACACACACACACAAAACCCACTCACGTTTACCAGAGGTTGTAGCAAAGCAAGTAGATTGGTTTTCACAATTGCCATGGTCATTCCGCCGTGCCACATTCTGCTTTGATTCTCTCTACCACTTCTTGCCTTAGTAGTCTCCTTTCTCTGGCCTTTCCGACTTGTGCTCACCCCACCATTCCGTTATATTCCTTACCTCCACGTACATGCCCCCCCCCGCCTCGTTCTCTCTCTCTCTCTCTCTCTCTCTCTCTCTCTCTCTCTCTCTCTCTCTCTCTCTCTCTCTCTCTCTCTCTCTCTCTCTCTCTCTCTCTCTCTCTCTCTCTCTCCATATCACTTATTGTTCTTTCTCTGGCCTTTCCGATTTATGTTCACCACACCTTTTTATAGCGTTGTGACATGGATGTACGCGCTTTGGTTTCTACAGTCATTTATAATTTATAGTCTGAATGTTCCCTATTAAGCCCGTTGAGGCCAAAACGTTGAACTTGTCATTAAATATTTTGAAAATACCACCTTGTCTTAACTGTTTACTATCTGCTGTATACAATGATGATGATGATGATGATGATGATGATGATGATGATGATGATGATGATGATGGTGATGATGGTGATGATGATGAAGATGATGATGATAAATAGATAAGTAAACAAGCAATATTAACAAAATGATGGATTGATAAAATTAATAATGATACAAATGCTACAAAAGCACAAAAAAAGATGTACTCCTCCTCCTCCTCCTACTACTACTACTACTCCTACTACTACTACTACTACTACTACTACTACTACTAATATCACTGCTGCTGCTGCTGCTGCTGTTGCTGCTGCTACCACTACTACATCAACTACTACTACTGATAATGATTACAATGATATAACAGACCGTTAATTAATATTAAAGCGCCCGCTCACGTACGATCCAGTTTTAGACACTTTACAATACCTTCATCTGAACACAAAATACATCTACAAAACCGAGCACACATAGTGTCTATAGATTAACGCTATCACCAACACATTAATATTCAGACACTCGTACATGTATTTTAACAACATAGTCATTGACGATATTATGTGCTTCAGATTATTAACAATCTAATAAATGGGGGGGTGGGGGTGGGGGTGAAATGTTTGTGCTGTTTGCCTTATTTGTTGTTTCAAGCGCATTTCCCTACAGATTTTTAAGAATGAAATGAAATGCATCCTAACAGTATGGGAAATCTGAGCAGACAAGCTCATCAAGAGGAGAGATACACTATAATTAGCTAGATTGGTTTTTTGTTTCAGCTGAACAGCAGGCATAATGTTTAACTAATAGGAAACGCCAACTACGTAGTTAAAATGTTGTTTAAAGACTTAGAACTCCCGTTAGGCTACCTGTCACCCCCCCCCCCTTTTTGCTTTTTCTCTCTCTCAAATTTTCTCTCTCTCTAAACACACTCCCTCTTCTCTCTCTCTCTCTCTCTCTCTCTCTCTCTCTCTCTCTCTCTCTCTCTCTCTCTCTCTCTCTCTCGCTCGCTCGCTCGCTCGCTCTTTGTGTGTGAAACACTGTTGTCTGTTAATTGTTACAACACGGCATATTCACACAAATGAATACATTATGTCCGACACTAGGGATGTAACAACCGACGTACCAAGTTACTGAAAATGTACGTAAGGCTGTTTCCAGCTCCTCTGCTCACAATTAAGCTTCGATAGAGTCTAGTCAGTTCAGAGATGCTAGTAAAATTGCACAGATTTAGTTTTAATATATTAGATTCTTGTTCATGCCTAGTTTTAACCAGAAAATTCTTATGTTTTTCCACAGATGCCAACATTTTACAGGCTTCTTTGCCCGTCTAATCTTTATTAAAACTTAAATGTCCCCTACCAAGCTAATGCATCTATTGTTTTGTACTCCTACTGTTTTGAGTAACTTGTGTGTTCGCTAGTCACACTCTCAGTATTGGTTATAATCTATTAGTTTATGTGCATGCTTTGTTGTAACAACCAACATTTTTATCATTACGTTTTATCATAGGTACTAGCATTTTATAAGCTTCTTTGCCCGGCTAAACTCTATGCAAACTTAAATGTGTTCTGGGAAGCTGGTTGCATCTTAATTTCTTTGTCCCCGTATTGTTTTGAGTAACTTGTACGGTCACTCGTTACACTCTCAGTATCGGTTTTAATCTACTTGTTTCTGTGCATGCTTGGTTCTAACAACCAACACATTATCCTGTTTTATCACAAGTGCTAGCAATTTGTAGGCTCCTGCCCGCGGCTAAACTATATCCAAACCTAAATGTGTTCGGAAAAGCTAGAAGCACCTTTACTTCTTTGTCCTCCTACTGTTTTGAGTAACTTCTGTGGTCAGTCATTACACTGTCAGTATCGGTTATATTCTTTTAATTTTTCTGCCAGTCTAGCTCTAATTACCTACACATTACTGTGTTTTACTACAGGTGCTAGCATTTTATAGGCTTCTTTGCCCGGCTAAAGTGTATGCTAATATAAATGTGTTTTGAAAAGATGGAAGAATCTTTAATTCTTTGTCCTTTTACTGTTTATTAACATGCACGGTCGGTCGTTACATTCTCAATATCGGTTATAATCTTTTAGTTTTTCTGCATGTCTAGATCTAATTACCAACACATTATTGTGTTTTACTACAGGTGCTAACATTTATAGGCTTCTGTCCACAGGTAAACTGTATCCAAACCTAAATGTGATCTGAAAAGCTGGAGACATCTTTATTTCTTTGTCCTTCTTTTTTTAATAACATTTATTTAGGTCGATCTTTACAGTCTAAGTAATGTTTAGATTAAATGTTGTGGTCGGTCGTTAAACCCTCAGTATTGGTTATATTCTATTAATGTTTATGCATGCTTAGTTGTAGAAACAATAACATTGTTGGTTTTTTTCCACAGGTGCTAGCATTAATTTGTAGGCTTTTGTCAGTGGCTAAATCCTCCAAAGGTAAATGTGTTCCGAAAAGCTAAAACCATCTGGGTTTTTTTCCTCTTCTTCTGTCTTGAGTCACATATGCGGTTGGTCGTTACACTTTCAGTATTGGTTATAATCTATTACTTTTTGTGGATGTCTAGTTCTAATAACCAACACATTATAGTGTTTTACCGTAGGTGCTACCGTTTCATAGGCTTACGTCCACGGCTAGACTCTATCCAAACCTAAATGTGTTCTTAAAAGATGGAAGCACCCTTAGGTCATTGTCTACCTAATGTTTTGAGTAACTTGCGCGGTCAGTCGTTACACACTCAGTATAGGTTATAATCTATGAGTTATACTGCATGTCAAGCTATAAGAGCGAAAACATTTGTGTGTTTTAGCCTGTGTGCTCGGATTTCATAGGCGTCTGTCCATGGAAAAACCTTATCCAAATCTAAATATGTTCTGAAAATCTGATTGCATCTTTATTTCTTTGTCCTCCTAACATGTTGAGTAAATGATGCCGTTGCTTGTTACTCTCTCAGTATCGGTTATAATCTATTGGTTTTTGTGCATGCCTAGTTCTAACAACCAAAATGTTATTGTGCTTTAGCACTGGTGCTAGCATTTCATATACTTCTGTCCCCGGCGTAACTCTATCCAGAAGTAAATTTGCTCTGAAAAGCTGGAAGCATCTTTATTTCTTTCCCCTCCTACTGTTTTAGTAAATTATGCAGTAGGTTGTTACACTCTCCGTATCTGTTATGTGCCTGACTAGTTCTAACAACCAACACATTATTTTGTTTCACTACATGTTCTAAAACACTATATAAACTTGAATGTGTTCTTAAAAGGTGATTTTTTTTTCTGTGTCCTCTTACTGTTTTGAGAAAACTTGTGTGGTTGGTCGTCACACTCTCAGTATCAATTATAATTCATTAGTTGTTTTTTTTGTTGCTTGCCTTGTTCTAACAACCAACACATTATTGTGTTTTTCCATAGGTGTTACCATTTTATAGGCTTCTGTCCACGGTTGAACTCTATGCAAACCCAATGTATTCTGAAACGCTGGTCACATCTTTATTTCTTTGTCCTTGGCTTACCTCTATTCAATTCTAAAGAGTTTAGAAAAGCTGGTTACATCTTTATTTGTTTTTCCTCTTTCTGTTTTGAGTAACATGTGTGGTCGGTCGTTACACTCTCAGTAATGCTTATAGTATATTCGTTTTTGTGCGTGTCTAATTATGACAGCCAACCCATTATTGTGTTTTACCATAGATGCAAGCATTTTATATGCTTCTGCCTACGGCTAAACTCTATCCAAAATAAAATGTGTTCCGAAAAGCTAGAAACATTCTTATTTTTCCCATCCTACTGTTTTGAGTCACATGTGCAGTCGGTCGTTACACTCCCAGTATTGGTTACAATCTATTAGTTTTTGCCCGAGACTACTTATAACAACCAACACGTTATTGTAATTTACCACAGGCTTCTTTGCCCCGGCTAAACTCTACCCAAACCTAAATGTGTTTTGAAAAGCTGGCTACATCTTTATTTCTTTGTCCTCCTACTGTTTTGAGTCACTTGTACGGTCGATCGTTACACTTCAAGTTTTGGTTATTATCTCAGTTTTGTGCATGCCTGGTCCTAAGAACCAACATATTATTGTGATTTACCAAAGGTTTATGCATTTTATAGGCTTCTGTTCACGGCTAAACTCTTTCCAAAGTTAAATATGTTCTGAAACGTTTGGTACATCTTTATTTCTATGTTCTTCTACTGTTTTGAGTAATTTGTGTGGTAGGTCGTTATACTCTCAGTATTCTTTGAGAGTGGTGTTTAGGAAAATATGTCAACTTTTAAATGTTTTAAGTGTATGCTGTAAATCCCCTTTTGTTTTTTGGACCCCCTGTAGGCTTACAATAAAGAAAACGTGTCAGAACCTTAGTTTTACAATAACCTTTAAGAATGGGCATTTAGATTCTGTTGGTCATCAAACTTTTAGACCAGTATGCATAGATCAGAGAAGATATACAGGGCGATTTTATTTTATCTTGTTTTAAACGGGGTCAGACAAAAGTGTTGAAGCAATAAACTTACTTACTCCTTTACTACAGCTGTTTCATATGGCATGTGAATGCTTACCAGTGCATATTTGTACCATGTTTTCAGGGGCGGCTCGTGGGTCTTAAAAGTGGGCGTGCACAATTAGGTTAAAGCAAGTTGAAGATAGTCAAGGGCAGGGTAAATGGATGTTTTCATCATCCTACCTGTTTGAGAATATCTGTTTTAAGAAGAAGTCTTCCTTTCGTTCTTTTGCTAAAGCAAAAGTGTCCATTATTCTGTTGACGAAGTTGGACATGCTGTCAACCTTGTGGATCAACATAAACGCCAGCGCGATTTCTAGGATTTTGCATTCTTCTCTAAATGTTGTGTCGAGTTTGCAGTCCTTCAGAGTTGAATAAAGGCCCTGGGTTGTACGACCTTGAGCAGACTTAAATATTTAATTGCAATGTTATACTTATAATTCTGTTTATAACTTGATTTTATGCAAAACAGTAATATTTCTGTAAACGATCCCAAAAGAACTGCAGGGAATGACTTTTGGTAGTCATGGAATTTAGAGGAGTCGAAGATTGATAGTGCGTTGAATTCATTTTGCTTCAAGAAACAGTCAACAATTTGAGAAACTATTATGTCACAGGCCTGCTTTGCAGCAATTTCGTTGGTGTTGTAATGTCTGTGTCTCTTGGAAGCATGTTTTTCTGTGGTCTGTTTTGTTGATAGAACACGTATACTGTTTCTAATTTCATCGACGGCTACTCTAAACGTGTCTAGAGCTTGTTAGGTTGCTATGGACGTTGTACTTCTGTGTTAGAGGATCCATAAACAGCGGAAACGTGCTTGAACACTTTGTTGAAAAAATGCACAAAGAAGAGCAATGTTTCGCTCTTTAATACATTCAGGATACCATCGTGGATGGAATTATCGTCCTGCTGCTCAGACTGAATTTCTGCAAGACAAAGCTGGATCTTTCCTTTCCAAATGAAGACTGTGCTAATTAGTTGAGACTGTCAATTCCACTTTGTTTCAGACGGCCATGGAATATTCCGGTGACAAACGTGTCTGAGAAAGCCGATGCATTTTGTAGAGTGGGCAAAAAATGTCGAATAGACTGCATAGCGTTAGCGAAAATTAATATCTCTGTTCCCTTACAAATCATCCTTTTCATGACCGCGAAGGGCGAGTTCGTGAGTTTCACAGAACAAAATAACTTGATAACCGTTCACAAAACGTGCCTGTTCTTTCTCACCAGTTCGTTATTGTGAGACGTTGCAATGCAATAACCAACGACTAGCTTCGTCAAAAAGTATGATACTTAACGGCATTGTTTAACGTGCGCTCTTGATGACTCGTGACTTTAATGCGTTGTTCCACATGGACAAGATCGGTAAAACCTGTATTAGACTACTTGGGGTCCTCAGTTCTAAAAAGCAGAAAAGAAAAACAGTAGGCCTACAATGAGTATAATTTGCTAACGCTGACTGTAAGCCACTCCACTTTTTGTTGGTAGTATTATTTTGATATCTTTTGGTTGGTGAGGACCTAATAATTTCACTCTCTTCTTGTTACTTTGTTTGGTGAACTGATTTTATTTGTAATCAACTTCAAGCATCCTGCATTGGAATACACTCTCGAGTAATAAAACTTTCACCACTACGCCATTCCAACTTCCAACACAGTGACCTAATTACGTCATGCTGACCTCGCTCAAGTTCAAGGTTACAGAGGTGGGGCTAGATATATAAATGGCAAGAAAATGGACCAATCGCACACCACTGTGAGCACTCCGGTGGATTGCTCCAAAGCTATCATAATACGGGCATTGAATTGTGTAGGTTATCGTGAACTGGTCTGAAATTGGGTTATTTCTAGACTGCCTCTCTGGGCTTTATTCGGCTGGCACACATTGTGATTGTGCCAACTTATTAATATTTATGAATTAAGAAACTCGGTTAAAGCATCATCGTTGTTTGGGTCGGCCCGTAGAGCATCTTCCGAGATAGATTACACCACTGAACATGCTATTTTTTACAAGGGGGAAGCACAAGAACTTGATATGGTGGTATAGTAGATGTAGTACAGTTGTATATATTATTATTGTAATGAACGAATAGGCTCTGGCGAGGAACTTGTGCGGAAAACTGATTGGATGGTGAATGGTAAAGGTTCTTTTGTTGTCTCTTTGTGGGTGTTGTGCGCAATAAATTTTTTGGGCGGCAGTGCACGGCCATGCTCTATGGACGAGCCGCCCGTGCATGTTTTACTGTTGGGTTTGTTTCGTTTGTTGTTTTAGAAGTATGGGGAGAAACGGTTATTGTTAAATCATATAACTGACTTCAAATGTTTTTGTACATTACCTGTTTAACAACACTATAGAGTGTCACCATAAAAACATTCATATCAATACGAGTACTCCTTGTTGAGGGCAAAAGGGGGTTAAAAGCACTCACTTCCTCAACGCTCCACGCCTGCACTCCCGGGATATGCACAGTGTGTAATTTCGGGGGAGTTTTCTCCAGGTCTGTGGACCATACAGGGTACGGGTGTTTGTTGTTCCAATCTGTGTAGTCTGTGTAGACTGTCTTCGACGGGCTCTCGACGATTTCGTGGTGATGTCCCAGCATTTTGCTCTCACGACACCAGCAGTCCCGGAGCTTTGGACACTAAGCCTCTGAAATATTGCAACAACAACAACAACAACAACAACAACAACAAAATTAAAAAGAAAACAAAAAATAGTATATATCGTGTTAAAGCCTACTATATAGGTACTCATGCAGCATACTGATTTAAACCTAAATAGATTCTGCATTATTTGACACATTAATTTTTCGTCTACAGTAAGAGTTGCCCGAGATATGGTCACCAAAAATTACCATTTAAATCATGCTTTGCAAAATTCTGTGAATCAAAGAAGTGTAAAAGTAAGTTTACGCTTGTATTGGAGTGTACAAACTTTGGTAGAATCATTGAATGTGCATTGTATTTCAAATGAAGGGAGAATACATGTGATGATGATTTTGATGATGCTGTTATTGAGAATGAACACGTCACATCACCTGTGGACTTCTATCAGAGACGATCAGTACTGAAACTTGGATGTGAAGATCGGAGGATAGATACGAGCGTCTAATAAGGACATGTTAAGCTTTCAAAATCTCAATCCGTGTTTCTAAAATTCTGAGTCCAAGCAAAACATCTGCAAGGTAATATAAAAAGTCTCACGTTCTCTTTGTTCTTTGTTAACCTTGTTTCCTAAACCTCTTTTCTCCCTCCAAAATACTGATGAGCCATGTAAGCGACCTTATTTACAAATTCGTGCCTTTCTGCTTTATCAAATATTGTTTTCAAATCTTACTCCGATGGAATACAATGAAAGGCAGATAGGCGACTAGCCTGAACACAGCCGTACTTCATACTACAAAGGAATTAGTGTAAACTACACTTCACTTCCTATTTTTTTAAAAATTGCCTTCCTTCTGTTGTGTTATATCTTCCGTTTGCACGATTGTGCACCGTTGTGATTTTGTTTGAAACACCCGTTTGCGCATTGTAAATTGTTGCCATGTTTGGGTCATAATGTTTGTAACCTTTCAGGGTTCTTTTCACATATAGATAAATTTTTTTTTCAAATCTATATTTAATACAGGCGCCTCAGAGCTCGGAGTTTCATGCTTTTAATGCAGGTGTTTTACGCCTCTATTGACACAAGTTAGATCATTTAAGAGACAGGCTTCCGACCCTGCCTGCCAGGGCCAGCTCGTTATGAGAAGGATACAACACGCCAGCAGAGAGACCGAAATACTTGATACAAATTTTCTCACCACTCGATAATCGAACTCGCTTCTCTTGCGTGGGACAGCGAAGGGCCTTACCGCTACATCACTTATGCCGGTCATTTTATGATTGTTTGCTATCTAAAATTACTTCCAAAATGAGTAAAGGACCCCAAACATCAAAATTACTTAATTCAATTGATTAATTTTGCTGTTGTAATCAGCGTAAGTGACGTGAGATAAAATGATGTCATGCATCCCCTGCGGTTTTACCTCAATAACATGACACAATCTGATGAAGGAACGTGATACCTCGGCTGTCAGGTTTGTTCATTTGTTTGTCTTGACATTAATTTGTCCTGACAGGCATTCTCAGATTTCAATATTTTCTGTATAAATGTCCATACGCACTTGTGTGTGCACATGTAGTATGTTCTTTATGCTTTTTGTACGTTAACTGTGTAGCGTATATTATGCGCAAAAATTTCTCTTTCACTGTCTGCCTGTCTGTCTATCTGTCTGTCTATCTGTCTGTCTACACTTTCCCCCTCTCTCTGTCTCTCTTTCTCTGTCTCTCTCTCTCTTTGTCTGTCTGTCTCTGTCTCTCTCTGTCTCTCTCTGTCTCTCTGTCTCTCTGTCTCTCTCTGTCTCTCTCTCTCTCTCTCTCTCTCTCTCTCTCTCTCTCTCACACACACACACACACACACACACACACACACATACACACACACACACACACACACACACACACACACACACACACACACACATATACTCATACAACTCTCTTTTTGTAAGCATCTGAGTGTAATTGTTAGGTTTTTTGCAATTACATGTTCAAGACCTGAGTGTTCTACTTTGCCCGATTAGCCCTATACTTTATATATATATATATATATATATATATATATATATATATATATATATATATATATATAATACGCACACGCATTCATATACGCACACATGTTGATCATTTCAAGTCTTTTTAGAGCCTCTAGCAGAATAAAACTGTTTAAGACTAGATTTTACAGCTCATCAAGAAAAAATCAAACCCCGGTGATAATATTATCTTGACGCTTCACGTTGTTCACAGGTGAAGAAGCAATAACTAACCATAAGCATAATGTACAAGATTTGAAACAGACAGTGGCGATTATGTTTGGCCATTTATTTCTCCTCTCTAACGCTCTCAAAGCCCTTACATTATCTTTGTCTTTTCCCATCATCCTATTGTAAAAGTTTTCCAGGTGAAGCAATAATAGGAAAGATAATGCAGACATCTAATTCTACGGGATACGATAAATCTTGGGAAGTGTTGCCGGACATAAAATAGGGGGAACAAATCTACTTCTGAATGCCTTTTTGGAAGCGGAAGAGCTGATACAGTCACATCAACGGGCGTTGCGGTCTTTAGATTCCATGTCTGTCTTTCTGTCTGTCTCTCTATATGTCCCTCTCCCTTGCTCTCTTTTGCGGTCTATTAGCTTAATTATCCAGACAAACTGTACCATAAAAGAGCAAAACTGCTCCTCAGACAGAGAGAAAAAGAGAAAAAGGGAGGGAATGCAATGCTACTTTTTTTATTTTCTAATTCCAAGATCTGCATGTTTATTAGTATTTCAGAACAAAATCCATTATCTTCAGCCTCAAAAGATTTTGATAGAAATTTGAAAGTTTTGAAAGCAGAGACGGAAGGCTACTTATGAATACATAGTTTATCACGAAGAAGTCTTTCACAACCCGCCCGTTATTTGATCATACTTAACAGGGCAACAGTCTCGACTTAGCTGCAGAGGTATGCTTGTTACCGCATAAAATTGTTATGCCAAAACTCTATGAGGTTAAACACTTCTTTTCAGATACACTATAAGAAGGTCTTGACAATTCCAATCAAAGACGGCGTAACGAACGTAGATCTTTCCTAGGTGACACCTTTTGTATAACAAATCTGAGTTGAAAGTGCCTTTAATTTTGATACAAGGGCCACCAAACCCCAACACCAGTAAAAAAGCATTAGCATCATCTCTTCATCCATTGCTGCACTAATCCTACCTGTGCACCTATGAGCCACACAGACTTTGCTTTTCCAAACGTTGAAAAACAGTTGACCTTGCCACAAAGCGAACCAGGGAGTGCTTGTTATATCTTCTTTAAGTTGAGTTGCCAAATGCCCTCCCTTACCTTTGGGCAAGTACAGATGGGGTCAGCTGTAAAACAATAAAGAATTGTGAACTCTTGTGGATAGATGCTTCCAAAAACAAAATGCAGGAAGAATGTAGTGAAGCTACACAAAAGCATTACTTAATTTTAAGTTTAGATAAAGACACATTAAGGGTCATTTAGTGCTGGGAAATAGCAAGATATATAGACAGGCAGAAACAAAAGAAGGAGAGCAATGAAGAAAGAATTACCGGTGTAGCCAACGACCACCTAAGAAGAAGAGTTTGTGATTTCTTAGCTCATATAAAAAGCTTTTATTTTAGTATAAAAGGTTACCTTTTGTCCCCAACTCCAATTATATACTCAGGTAAACATTTTAGACAATAACAAAGCATATTATACAGATTTCCAGGGTATGTAATGCATGGTGCTGAATAAAAAATGCGTGGCTCCGCAATTTTTGTAAGCTCAAGATTGCTTGGGAAATAGTTACTCAATACACTTTCATGTCTCTTTGTTGACTTTTATCAAAATAATGGGGGAAAAAATTGTTAATCTGTTCGCTCTTCAATGTTTTATTTCAAGTGAATAAGGGTTCATGAGCAACTGGAAGCCTCCAAACTTCCTTCCTTTTAAATTCGAAAACTTGAACGCATAGCGGGTAGTTTTGAGAAAGTTGGGTTTTTTTAAACAACCAATTCGTCCCTTTTAAAGAGGAAACACGATAAAAACCCCGAATCTCTTGAGTCCAATCAGGTAGGTTATATTGTGTGTTAGTGTTGCAATCAAAACTTTCAAGTAATTGAGACTCCAACTTATTTTTGACAGTCTTTTCTCTTATTCAGTCTACATTAAAAGATTTTCTGACCAGAAATATGCATTGAGAAGAGGTGCTGACGACTTTTACATCTGAAGTGGGTTGTTGGGCAAATAATGGAAATGTGAGATTTTTCCTTAGCAAAGTGAGGAGTCCTAAATTAACCTCCAATATTCACACACCAAAGAGATTTTCATTAGACGCAAGCTATATCGTTTACATTTCTAACTAATTTGGTCCTTTGGTGATGTTTATTTGAGAGCCGTGGCAACCCCTGTGTCCCCACCTCCTCTATCACAAAACGGTGCAAAGGTAATAGCTAACTCGTCCAGAGAAAGCAAATAGGCGGATTGGGAATACTTTCAAGGCACAACTCCATACGCCGTACGTGCACTTCAAAAGTAGGGAGAGCATCTTGAGTAATGGAACAAGGCATTAACTCACCAATTTCCTCCACACACCACTTTCCACCGGTTCTATCACTTTTGACAACCGTGGAAGTACTTGAAGGGGCGGACCTTTAGAGCTACTTTCTTATTTCATCCATGAGTAAATAATTTGAGGTTATGCACAACCAAACATTTGGCTGAATACTTTCTTTGGCGATTTGCTCTCGTTTTTGTGTGTAAACTCATCTGAAACATAGCGTGAGTGTCTTTTTAGTACAAGAATGGTACTTGAATCACTCTTTACAGACTACCTAGTACCTTGAAACAGATGATGTTACACTGTTCCTAATGAAATATTTCCGATCGGATCAAGCTTTTAACTAACATACAATTAAGTCTTCTTGCTTGTGGTTATTTTTCTAGCAAAAATTGCCTCTACTGCCATATGATGCAAGACTCACTGATTCACATTAATTGTCAAAACTATTCACATATCACTCGCCAAAATGCAAGGACTTTGTCTCATTGCGTGATGCCTTAATGTCATCATGTGTGTGACCTGGGCGGGTATGGGAGGAATTCGCCACCTTGCGATCATCAATTACTCATAGACTAAAGTTCACAGCGTGCGCTGTTCACTTCACTTCTTTTCTGCGACTCACTCTGACATAGCAGGCATTCTCTACTTCTACTCCAACCTACTTCTGCACCCCCTCCTTTTCCCACCTATTCCTTCTCCATCATCACAACCATTACTTTTTCCGCCTTCTCCTGCTTACTTCTTTTCCTCCTCTTCCTCCTCCTTATCCTCCTCTTCCTCATATCATCCTTATCGTCCTGCTGCTGGCCTATTCCTTTCTTCTTGTTCTTCCTCTTCTTCTTGTTCTTCTTGCTCTTCTTGTTCTTCTTGTTCTTGTTCTTGTTTTTCTTCTTCTTCTTCCTCTTCTTCCTCTTCTTCTTCTTCTTCTTCTTCTTCTTCTTCTTCTTCTTCTTCTTCTTCTTC
>NW_004797561.1:290072-294604 GCF_000002075.1 Aplysia californica
CTCTCTCTCTCTCTGTCAATCTGTCTCTCTTTATCTTTCTCACTCTCTCTCACTCACTCTCTCTCATTCTCATCTTCTTTTACCCTCCCCCCCCTGCCTCTCGTTTCTATTTTCCTATTTTATGAGGATAAGCGTAAGGGGAATGGGCGTGGCTAGGGACTGCGGAAGAGGATCAAGGTCTCGAACTTCTCCTGTCTTTCATCCTGTTATTTTTCCCCCGGAAGGCATCCAGCGCTGCCGGCTCTGCCTCCTCCGGAAACACTCCAGCGAGCTCGACGTCAGAACGCCACGACATGAAGGAAGAGCAACTGTCACTTCTTTCCAGCTGACCACCCACTGGGCGAGTGGTTTCGTCGAAGTTCTGCAGTGACTGAAACAGTTCGTCTGTAGTTGTCCGGGACGGGTCAATCATGGCTGGGGGTGAGTCAGCTCCGCTGCTGTAAGGACTGCTCCCCGTGCTTCTTGAGAAGAAAGAGGTCGGAGATGTGTAGGCACTGTCCATTTGGCGGCTGGTGGGCCATTCTGGGCCCTCGTCAAGACCCGTCATAGCGCTGAAGAATCTGAAAAGAGGTTGAAAAATAGAAAATTAACCATCAGTCTATTTTTGAAAGTACATGTATAGGCAAAAACATTAGCAGAGAAATGTTCTAGAGCTCAACATTTAAGGACAACATTAAAGAAAAGCATTAGCAGAAAAGGTCCTTGGGTCCAATCATTAAAGACTACATTATGGAACAAACCATTTGGCATTAGAGTCCCCTAACATTCCTTTCCAGCACAAATGGTTTATTTGAGAGAAGGAACCATTCTGGTCTAACGTCCGTCCCCGATAGGACTAAGAGAATTGAGTCTAAAAAGACTACAGGGTAAATCATATTACTATACTTTCTTATCTCGTCGGGAAACGACAATTGCAGTTTTTGGGACACCTGAATAGACATAAGGGTCTTGAACATCTAGCTCTCACTGGCAAAATTGAGGGCGAGCGAGGCAGGGGTAGACCCAGAACAACATACTTATGGAACCTAAACAAATGGGTAACAGGGAAAAATCAGGGAAACGTAGCTTTGCTGAGAGCATCCGAGCAAAGGAATGAATGGAAAATCATGATCGCCGATGTCTGTCGCAGATCTGGCACTGGATGATGATGATGATCTCGTCGGGATTCGAAACAAATCCACTCACACCACAGTGTTCCTCCTCTCATCTCTACTCTACGCACACATGCTCGACAAGAATGAAATAAAACGATAACAATAAAGAGCATTCGCAAATAGTGCTGAAACATTATGTTCAGCACATGATACTTGAACACTGACGTTAATCATGGTTTCATAGCCAGGCATGTCTCCCGTTCTACACAAGTTTGGTTGCCCTGCGTCTTTTTTGCTGAGATATATAAAACACAACCCACCCCACCCCCAACCCAAGATAAAAAAAGCAAAAACCTCAAAAAACGTTTAACTAATGAATCCCAAATTATTGCGAGATAAAAAACAAAAACAACCGAGCGAAAACATAAGACCAATAGAACAAAAAAGAAAAGCTAAACAGAATACTGAAGAGAATTAAGGACCAGAAAATTATCTTTAGTTTTTTGGAAGTTTATCTAGAAAAAACAACCCGAAATTATTTTTAAAAAAAATTAAATCCCTCAGCCGATTTGGAGAGTAGGGAAGGGGACATATTAGGAAACCAGAATTGAAAGAGTGCCATGTGTGCTATGCTTATCTCTTTCCTGTCTGTCTGAATTAATTTTTTGTGTGTGTCAACAGCGCTGTCAAAGGTTTTGAAAAAAAAAGGAAAATGAGAAAGACAAAAAAGCTTCCACGCCTTGACCGTGTCACAGGTGTCAAAGACAAAGTTTTATCTGCAGTTATTGCAGAGCCCACCATGCGCTCTCAAGGATATCTACAAACATAGAACGCCGTGTCTACCGCACATCCGCGTCCTCAAATATTGACACCCCTTTCTAAATTGGCTTGTAATTTGCAAACGACACCTCTACACATCTTTAGCCGCTGCTGGCTGCCATTTCGATTTGCTGATGTCTAGTTAGAGAAACTATTTGCAGCTATAGATAGTACTTGTCGTTAGCCTTATTAGACATGTAGACTCGGACGGCTTTCTCGTCTTTCTTGACCTGGAATTTAATCTAAAATTTTTTAAAAATAATAGAATAAAGCCAGTGCACTCTTCACATTCATCTGTCCGCATTTATTGTATATGTGTACTTATGACGTTAACATTTTTTTCCCCACAAAATGTAGCGGGAAACATATTTTCCTTGAAGAGGCAAAAAGGCTAAACGTTATTATATAAATGACACAGTTCAAGTGGTGGACTGGTTTTGCCTGAACATATTTCAGAACAGGTTTCATTGTGAATTAGGAATTGGAAGTCATTTCTTGTCGTGAATATTATGCCCAAGGAAGCTAAGAAGGAAATGCGTGAAGTTCGCAAACAATGCCAAGATGAATTATAGCAGGCTGGCTACATTAAAATAATTGCTGCTGTCTGTTTACTTTGAACCAATATTAATTGTCAGAGGAAGAGCACATTATGGCCTCAAAATTATAGACGAAATTCATCTTTTTAAAAGTATGATAAAGGAAGCTTTGTGTCCGTGTCCCTCATAAGATGTTAAGTGGTTATGCTTGTCGCCACCTATCAATGATGCAGTTTGAACAAACCATTGCCAAATATTATCATTATTTGTGTTTGTGTGTATATATGTGTGTATGTGTGTGCGTGTGTGTGTTTGTGCGCGCGCGCGCGCGGGCGTGTGTGTGTGTGTGTGTGTGTGTGTGTGTGTGTGTGTGTGTGTGTGTGTGTAAGTGGTTGATGTCATTGTGGTACGTGTGCGTCTGTGGTGGGCCAATAACAGAAATGCCTGACTTGACCACATAGAACAATACAATACAACCATACTTAACTCTTGCCGTTAAAATCATCATACCTTCTGCTTTTGATGACGTCATTCCGCACTCGCGCCACCTCATTGTCCATAGAGTCCAGCTCGTGTCGGAGGTCTTGCAGACGAGAGATCAGACGATGCTGGCTGGCCACCAACAGACGGGCCTTCTGACTGCCCAGCACCTTCGCCTCCCCGTCCCCACCCTCCTCTCCTCCTCCCAGAGTGGGTGTTGTCGAATGTGACGTCATGCCAGCCAAAACGTCCCGTAGTTCTCGTACTCTCATAGCGGAAGAAGAACGACGTTGACAGTGGCGGCCATTCTGAGAAGACGCCGGACGCTCTGAACCAATAGGAGGTTTGCCGTGGTCAGTGTGATTGTTGCGTGGATTTTGGCCTCGAAGTTCGTTGCAATTATCACCGCCTCCCAAGCTGTGGCGCTTTTTATGAATATGGCGTGCATGAGAGTTTCTTTTCGTTTCTTCATGACCGGGGGAAGGGGAGTGAGAGGAATCAAACGAGGGCGTTACATACCTCTGATCCTCGGTGATCGAAGTTTTCCGAATAGGTTTGAACGTTGAGGACGTTTCAACAGCATTCGTTGTTGAATCTTCTTCCATTGTTTTCACGTGAAGTTTACTCATAGCTGTTACCGGAGAATTGTCTACTGTCTTCATCTGAGTTTTGCAAAGTTATAACAAAGGCAAAATAATGGAATAAGGAGAATGCTGAACAGACATTAGATACCACTGCCTGTTTTGTAATTTTTATAGATCCCTGTGTCTTTTTGGCCAATTCAACACTCGATTTAAAGTAGATGAGGGAGAAGGAAAATCCCTTCTCATTGGAACCTTGTGATCTCTGAAAGAACCGTTGTTTTAATCTTACTATTAGATCTTCAAAAGCATTTATCTTGCCGAACTACAATAAATCTTTGTCTATAAAACACTGCTTCACATTCCTCTTTGAATTCTTCATCTGTGTATGCCGAAATACTATCATTTATATAGTATTTCCACACCCACACCCTAACCAATATAGACAAGGGAATTTATAAGGCTGTTGTATTTATGAGCGACCGATAAACTACCACGACGATCTCACAACTACTTCCAGATTATGGAAGCACAATTCTTTTGCCTTAATCTCTCCACAGTATGAATAAATACGATTAGTTTAATCGTGCCGAATGGTTTTCTGATTGAAGGGTATTACGGATTAAGGTAATAATTGTGGCAGAAATTGTGTACAGTAAACTATGTCTAGGTCATGCCAAAGTAGTAGCCTACAGGAGCTAGAGGAGATTAGTCAGTTTTTTGTGAGAATGAGAGAATAAGGGAGTGAGGTGGAGTGGGAGATTGAGAGAAAAAGAGTGTGAGGGTGGAGTGGGGTAAAGAAGGCTGACCTCAACTTGGTCTTTATGGATGATCTATGCTCTAAGGGCTTTATTTGTACAGGTGACTGTTTCTGCTTACGGGGGTATGTACTAATGGATCATGCTTCTCTTTTTATCTTATTTCTCTCTCTTTCAATCTGTCTCTCTCTATCGTCACTCTCTCTGTCTCACTCTCTCTGTCTCTCTCTCTCTCTCTCTCTCTCTCTCTCTCTCACACACACA
>NW_004797561.1:296028-297784 GCF_000002075.1 Aplysia californica
AAGAAGAAGAAGAAGAAGAGGAAGAGGAAGAGGAAGAGGAAGAGGAAGAGAAAGAGGAAGAGGAAGAGGAAGAAGAAGAAGAAGACCTGTTAAAAGCACATGCTTGTTTTGAAAAGATTTGAGAACAGATTTTTATGTTTAAACGACCACCTTTTTGTTGTGGGAGGAAGAAACATACACGAACAATAGGATTGCCTTGATAATATTACTGTCTAGACTAGGAACCATCACATGGCATATAACAAAGGGTTTACTTTTGTAAGAAATAAACCAACGATTTAATTTCCTTGTGAGAATGCGATAAATGTTAATGTCAATTCATATGAGAGCGCTTGGAAGTTCACAGTTTTCTTCTGGTAGGGATGACACACGAGGCTAGTTAAAACCCAAAGGAAGGTAAATGAATGTTCGTTGTGAGAGCAAAGGAATCTTTGATGAGAGCAAAGAAAAGATCGTTTTTGCAACAGTTTTCGGTCACTTGCAATACAAATAGCTCATTCAAGTGCCGAAGATTAGAGGTGTTTCAAGAAAGTAGAGTAACAACAAAAAAAGACGGGAACGACATAAAGACAATATTATAATATGTCTTACAGGAAAGAACGAGCAAATCACGTCAGAGCACCCGCCAATAACCCACAAGTAAGGAACATGTGGTGAGTATAGCTTTTGGTTCTACTTTTTCGAGTTTTTTTTTTTTTTTTTAACATGTTATGAGCTGCGTTGGCGTTTGAAATGAAACTCAAGCATCTCCCGAGCAGTAAACTTGCTGAGCGATTTTACTCTTTGGAAGTCTACAGCATACTTTTGTAATTAAAAAACAACTTCAGTTACGACGAAGTTAAGGCTTTTCATATCCTGACTTTTAGAGATGTTTTTCTTTTTTCTTTTTTTTTTCCATAGACAAACAAGTAAACAATCATACTTTGTTGAGACTAATCTACCCAAGCTGATTTATCAATGTCATGCTCATACTGCGCCAGAACAACATATGGGGAACTGCTGTTCTTTCCTCATCCTTTCTATCGTCTTTTTTATCCTCAACTTCTTTTGTATCATGTTTGTCACTCTCTTGAGAACTGCTATTTATCCAGAGCAAGATCTATGGATTCTTATTATCTGATTATCTTCCGGCGCTGCTCAGTGGCGACGAGGCTCGTATAATGGTTATTTATTAAAGATGAGGAAGTGGAGGTGGTAAGCTCTAACAAGTACCTTGGCGTAACAACTGATAATAAACTTGACTGGCATCCCCACGCTGCTCTTGTGCATTAAAAAAAGTAAATCAAAGAATGTTCCTTTTAAAAGGAAATTAAGAAGTTTCCGTGTTGATAATAAGATTATGTTACTTGTACCATTCTATAATTGAAAGCGTGCTGTTATTTTGTACTTGCTGCTGGGCTGGGAATTGTAAAGTGAAAGATAAAGAAAAAAATTGACAGAACCATTAAGAAAGCAAGCAAGATCTCTAGATATGATTCAACTTGAACTGATGATGTGTATAACACCACAATTATAACAGAAAGATAAAACGCGTTATAACGACGCTTCACACTCACTTTTCACGCAAATTGTCAGATCACGCAGGGGCAGATATGTACCTCCAAAAACAAAAGAAGTTTTTTTAAATACCATCTAGTTTAAGACTATGGTCAGAATAAGCATGCTGTGTATTGCTCTTTAGAGTATGTATCTACGAGTATATAACTCCAGAGGTTTTGCAATCAAATTCCTGCTTGTGGTTGAATGATGCATCTGA
>NW_004797561.1:298549-300224 GCF_000002075.1 Aplysia californica
AGAGAGAGAGAGAGAGAGAGAGAAAGAGAGAGAGAATGATAAGGGGAGGTGTGGGGGGAGAACAAAGTCCAGAGAAAAAATACTTGAAGTACATAATGGAGGCTTCCTGTTTAGAATAGAAAAGTCGGGCGTCACTCCTATATATTATTATATTTTGTACCTATATACTGTGTCGATGAAGGTTACGGTAAACTTTGATATAAGGAAATACCTTCCAGTCTGCGAACCAAACCTAATAAACTAGTTGTTTATGCATAATGTTTTAACTCCTGCAGGATCGGCGAGTATCTGCAATTCTCCACATTAAATTCACCAGACAAAAATCGGTCGCGTAGATCTAGCCTAGCCCGCGCGCGACGCCGGGTGTTGGTTGATAGCCCAAGATCTAGCTGACCCGAGAGCAACTGGCGCAGGTGGCACACGGTCACACCCTTAACAGACGTCACGCTCTGTTACAATAGGCCCGGTATCTTGCTCAACCTGTTCTTCCTGATCTCAGCAGTGTGGCTCAGCTCAGCAGAAGTACGACGCTAAGCTTCGACGTGCATCGCTACAGCGCGGCACGACATTATCAAATTATTCAGCGACATCACTCGTGTTTCAGGCGGCTCTCAATAGACGCGTTTTAAAATCAAACAAACTATTTGTTATGTGTCGGGATTTTTGTCTTCTTTTAGTTAGTTGTAAACTGCTTCGTTAAATATTCCTTTTTTTCTAAGTTCTAACAAAAAGCATATAAGAGCCTACGATCCCATTACGATTTTTATTCAGGGCAGCGAAAGGGTTGTTATGCCCGGAACACCGACTTGTTTGTGTCGCTTTAAAACACGACGTTTATCTGCTGGGGGGGGGGGGGGGTATTATAAGCATCCCCAATACAGACATAAAAACTACATAAACGACCAAGTAAAATTGTATTATTTTTGATTCTATACAACTTAACGCGAAAGCGATGGTGATTGTCTGTAAGAAAGATAGAACACACACATTCAGCAAGACGTCAATGCCGGAGCGGAGATTTTGGAAGCAAGAACCGTTGTGACCTTGGTTTCTTTAGAGCCGCAGTGATCAGTTACTTCAATACTGCCAAAGACCTAGATCTAGTCCCTCAACGAAGTATAAAAATACGCAAGGAAATGTTTTTGTTATGGAAAAAAAGTAACCTTCATGTTGAAGGACGATTCCCACATCAGCACCCACCGTCACACATGACTCGCTCGCTTCTCTTAAAGCTACCCCGTCGGGCATGTGACAGGCTTACATATTTTGTTTAAAGCACAAAAAAAAGTGGCTCAGGTTTCTTTTTGTTGCAGAGGCTACAACAATCAAATCCCCGTTGGTGTTCCTGAGTTTACGAATCTTGTTTTCTTTCTCTAAGTTCTGACCATGTGGAAGATAGTCGAGCGAAGCGATGGGCTTTAGGAGGCAATCGTGCCTTCAAGCTGTGATGTTATACATGAATGGATGAGCTGGGGAAATAATAATATAACATTAACAAGTAGAACAGACATTTTTGGATGATGACCCCTTTTGCTAGTCGTTTAAAAGAAACAATCTGTTGTAACTCTAGGAATTATAGGTTGTTCTAGAAGCGAATAATGTCAATTAGTGAGTGCATCCGTATGTATGCGTGTGTGTGTGTATATGTGTGTGTGTGTGTGTGTGTGTGTGTGTG
>NW_004797561.1:303042-311134 GCF_000002075.1 Aplysia californica
GGCAGACAGACAAAGATGTGGGTGTGTTTGGGGGGGGGTGAGGTAATTACTAATTATTGTTGTTTTTTCAATCTGCAACTATCTATATTATTGTGTCAACGTCTCCGACTCTTCCTAGCCGTCTAGAAGCCTGACTTGTTTATTTCCTCATATGATTCCAGAGTCTCATAATACAGGTTCATACAAACATATTAATGTATAGATACCCATTACGAAAATAGAGACGTGAGAACGGTTTATAAACCGGGAGTGGGACAGATAGATTCATAGCAATGCCCATTTATATTGAATAGAAGTCAAGATATGTATGGTTTAATGAGAAGAGAGTCGTCTTGTGTAGTAAAATTAGAGAGAAAATGGGCGCACAAGTTTGGTGACTTCAAAAACTTGAGTGTCTTTGGAAACGACAAACTTACATTCTTTGTGCCCATTATCAACTTTAAAAAAAGTAAAATTCAAACTGAAATGTGTTATAATTGACGTTATAGGGACTGAACCTCAAAAGAATTCGATAAATATTGCCCATCAGGCGGAAAATGTCGGTTTCTTGGATTTCATTATTTTAACAAACTCTTATTGTCACTACGATACCAAACATGTTGATCGAAAATGACAACGTAGTCAAGGTATGAAGTTATTCAATATCACGAATGTCAAGCAAAAGTTGCGTAGTCTAAGCTACGCATGTGTTGTAAAACCATTTGAGCCCATTTCTCACCGTTTCCCTCAAATAACGAAAACGCATTGTTAAATGAGTAAGAAAGTGGTTGTAGATGTCAGCAGTTGTTTTCTTAAAAAGATAATAACAAAGTATGACCAACTGAGTGAAAACATCTATCTATCTATCTATCTATCTATCTATCTATCTATCTATCTATCTATCTATCTATCTATCTATCTATCTATCTATCTATCTATCCATACGGGGCATTCGGTTGACTTTATGATGCTGTAATGAGCTAAAAAATGCACGTATGATACGTAATTTTGTTAGTCCTTCGCTCAACCCCCGCACCTCAGGGCGACACACCCAGTCATAGAAATCCATTGATCTGGTACGTCACGAATATGACTCGCATGATCTGTTCTTCTTGAATTGCTGTATATGAATTCTAAAAATAAAGTTCGCCTTACCAGAGCTGAGATCTTTGCTCTTTTCTATGCCGTCGGGTTATTCCGTAGGTGGGCTTAAGTAAATACCGTCGGAGGAAAGAACCAACATATTAAATTACTTCTCTTGTAAGTCTTAGAAGAAAATCTTACGTTTTTTTTCATACAATCGCATTGGTACGTTCTAAAGATGTGCACTCTAGTAAACTATTTGGTATTTGCACGAAGTTTAATGAGTCGTCGAAGTATTAACCATCGATTACATCACACTACAGCTTTCGCAGTACATATCTGTCTTAAGGTTTACACATAGTGAATTAGAAAAAAACCCTACCCAAAAGTAAACTAACCACATAAGCTCATCCGCTCGATGTGTGTAAATAACCGTTTCACCAGCTGGTGTTGTTTTTACTGTGCCCTTTCTTGCCTTTTGTGTTTCATATTAACTTTTACTGTATTATTATGGCTTACTTCTTTTCCATCGACACCTACCTACCTCTCTCTCCCTCAAGATCTTCGTTCCCCCTCCCGGCTTCCCTTTCCCCGCTTCCCCCTCCCCCCCTCTGTCACCTCTCTCTCTCTCTCTCTCTTTCTCTCTCTCTCTCTCTCTCTCTCACTCTCTCTCACTCTCTCTCTCTTTCTTTTTCTCTCTCTCTCCCCCTTTCACTCTCTCCCTTTCTCCCCCTTTCTCTTCCCCACCCTCTCTCTCTGCTCTCAAAATTCTCTATCCCCCATTTTTTCTCGGTTTCCACCCCTTCCATTTTACCTATATGTGTATCTCGTCCTGTGCGCCCCCTCCCCCAACTCCACCACCCCTACTCTCCTTTAAGCTTTTTATCTGTACCTTGTTTGTCCAAGTGATCACCATCAGTGCACCTCCTTCACCTCTCAACCTGTGTTTAATTGAGTACCCACTCACAGTAGCTTTGGATACCAGGCTGTTTCAATATCTTCACTTTTTCCTTCAATGTTTGAAAGGTCTAAACGCCTGTTTATATACCCTAGTTTGCCACCTTTGGGAGCAGTTGATGAAGTGTAGACCTCATCTCCTTATTTATACTGTATTGTGAGCGTTGTTTAAGGCCGCCCATCCCGGCTCGTCGAAAAGACACTTGACTAAGGCATACATGGCATGTGGTCATATTCACTAATGTGAATTTCTTGACGTAGGTTTTTCCAACGTTTCAAAGTCTCCACGTCTTGTCGTATCTCGGAGTAAACTTTGGTTTTCGGTGTTCTACCAGAATTTAGTCCGCGTTGTTTTGGACAGGGAGTACAACAGATAGCACAAATATAGCAGCTCAATTTTTGTTGAAGAGACTACAACATTCACACCCATAATCGTCTCCTCTCTTCCACCCATTCTGATTTGTCTGAAACATAAATCCACGCTCCAGCAAACATCCCCTGGAGCTTCAAACATACCAACACACACAAACATTCACTTGCATACGCCTCGATTTCTTTCTTTATTTGAAATGACGGCGCACGCCTTGAGCTAGAGCCAAGCATTCTACGCTCCCGCCCACCTTTAACATGTCCCTCCAAAAACGTCCTATTCTCAAACTCCTTTCAGCCCACTGTACGGACGGGTAGCTGCTCGAGCTCCACTTATTTTAGGGGCGCGTCTTTGCTTCAGCGCAATAAGTCTTTTCATCTGCGGTACAAGACGGCCTGTTACGAGGCGGGTGTGAGATCAGCGAGGGGAGAGATCGCGAAGAAGAGGGACTACAGTGGCTCGTCGTCCACCAGCCGTACTGCTGTTGGCTTTGGCGATTGAAGTTTTGTGTTTAATATGCAAATACTGACAAATTCACCTATCAAATAAGGGGATTTTCACGGGAATCAAGAAAGAAAAGCAACTTAAACATCCTTGCCACGAATCGGACCTACGGGATCACATTATTACGATTCTCAGTGAGTCATCCTTCGGGGTAAGTAGCTTACACACCACAGTGTAAACCAATTAAGAATAGAATTTAAGCTCATTAGTTTCTAATACGTTTACCCGTGTATACAGACGCCTCAGTTATATTATGATCTTATAAATGTACGGCAGAAATCAACATTGCTTACATTGACAGCATAATTTTGACTCATTAGCTTCTGATGCGTTTACCTTCTTGCACGGACACCTTACGATTATCATGGCCTTACCTGTATACAACCGAAACGTACATAGCAAAGTTTACGAATTAACAACATCATTAAACTCCTCATAACCTAATATGTTTACCCGTGTATGTACCAAAAACAAACCGTTTTGACAAAGTACAAACTAATTAACAGTAACTGCAAAACACTTTTACCTGAGCACTCACAAAAAGAAAAACGTATTATGGCAAAATCTGCGCGGTGACACCGTCATTAAAACTTTTTTATTGCACAGTACATTTGTTCTTGTATGCAAAGCAAATACAATTTTCTAATGCCAGTAGCCTACTTTCGTATTTCAGAAACCCATAAGACACGGTGCAAACCAATTAATGACCTCATTAAAACCCCTCTCTACACAGAACGTTTCTCACAATAGAAAAAAAGGCTTGCAGGACACGCAGCAAACTAATTAATGGTAAATACTTTTAAATGTATATGCTGTGCCGTTGTATTTGAGAAAACTACTAAAATAGGAGAAAAAATCATAACCTTATGGCAATCCATCACTATAAAATACTTTTACATACATATCCAAAAACCTACAGACGTACTATTATAATCATTACGTTTTTTATCTACGTTAATAAGGAGAAACCCTAGACACAATGCTTTCAAAAATCTATACTCTGACTGAAACCGCTCACCATAATAATATAGTACGTTTACCTGTGTATATTATTATCATGTTTGATAAGTACATGTAATACCAATGTCTTCAAAGGTTGCAATTATTATATTTGCGGTGGCTCTGAAGAGGGGCCCTTGCCTTTCGCTCCAAGTTACACGTACCAGATTTTTGTTCTCCAGTGAGAAAACCCATCTACTTTTACTTTACTTTTCCCATCCAGCGGCCATTTGGGTTCTAGCCCTTCGGTCTGATGATATGGCAAAGAATGAAAACCCATCTAAAGGTAGATACAAAATATGGGGTATCAGAAAACAGGCAAGAGATCACTAGCCATGTCTTTTGGGTAGTTTCAACCGTGTTTAGTCACTATCCGTACTGACAGTTCCCATAGTATTTTACAATTTGGCTTCAAATTCTCGCTTTAGCGAACAAGCTAGTACCAGTTGGCTAGCGGTGGTTCTCCACCGGTGCGCAACGCCATTATGCTACCTTCGAGCTAAATCGGCCATCTCGTTTGGGTCACCGGTGCGAAAAGATCACGGTAAAGGCCTAGTCTTTTGTTGTAGCCAAGGGGGGTTCTGTTCCAATGAACGACCCTCTCCCTTCTGTTCCAATGAGCGTCACTCTCCCACATAAGCCACACACAAATAGTGACATTTTGTTCCCAACCGAAAGTACCTTGGATGTGCATTGGCTCAAAGGACCTAGCTCCACGATCGCACTAAATGTCCTGAGTGTGTTGACAGAACCTGTTGAAATAACTAGTCTGAAAACAGTCTTTAGCAGTTCTTAAAGTGTGAAAGTATTTCGGAGATATTTCTTGTGGTGGTGGATAGCGTGACTTCCAAGGTCTAAGACGGAACGAAGAGGTACAGAATGTTTCCCCCTCAGCTTTTGATCTTGTGGCATATCTTGAAAACTTTATTTTTTATAGTACATGGTTGCTTTTTGCTAGTTATTATCATTGCACATTGCCATTTCCTCTTCCATCTTCGCTCCTCGTTCTACCTCAATGTTATAGCCCTCTACAGACCCTCTCTCCTTCCTAAATTGTCATTTATTCCTTTCTATTTTCACTTCACTGTCTGCTTAATGATCTGTCTTTCTGACTGTCAATTTGTCCGTATGTTTATCAGTCTATAAGCCCTTTGGCTATTTCTCCCCTTCCTCTTCTTGTTTTTCTTCTTGGTCCTTGTTCTTGTCCTTGTTCTTGTTCTTGTTCTGATTATTGTTCGTGTTCTTGTTCTTATGCTTATTCTTGTTCTTGTTCTTGTTCGTATTCTTGTTCTTATGCTTATTCTTGATCATCCGAAAACGTTAAACAAAGAAGGGGAGAAGAGTCAATGGTAACGCAGTTGGAAATCCTAGACAAGTAGAAACGATTCTTAATAAGTAAGCGGGAAAGCAATGGGGTAACTCGGAGTAACAAAGGACGTTCACTTTTATTTCAGTGTTAACATTTAATAGAGTTTCTGAATCAATCATTCTTTTTTCTATCAGTCATTTATTTTTTAACGATTTATTCGTCAACAGCTGTGTGAGATATTTTGTCGGATCTTTCTTAATACAAAGCACTCATTTTGCTTTCACCAAAAGTAATCTATCTATGTATGGCATCTATATTATATTATCTATGTATCTATATGTCTATCTATGTATCTATCTTTGTATGTATGTATCTATGTATGGATGTATCATCTATCTATCTATCTATCTATCTGTCTATCTATATATCTCTCTATGTGTCTATCTGTCTATCTATCTATCTATCTATCTATCTATCTATCTATCTATCTATCTATCTATCTATCTATCTATCGATCTATCTATCTATCTATCTATCTATCTATCTATCGATCTATCTATCTATCTATCTATCTATCTGTCCGTCCGTCCGTCCGTCCGTCCGTCCGTCCGTCCGTCCGTCCGTCCGTCTGTCTGTCTGTCTGTCTGTCTGTCTGTCTGTCTGTCTGTCTGTCTGTCTGTCTGTCTGTCTGTCTGTCTGTCTGTCTGTCTGTCTGTCTGTCTGTCTGTCTGTCTGTCTAACATAATATATATGTATTATGTTTATATAAATAAATAAATCTATTACCAAATAGCTAACACGTCGTAGAGCCATGTAATGCACTGGAGTTTTTAAAAAGCTAGAATGTTCGAAAGTGCACGTGACTTACTTCGACTTGAATCGCTTCCTTGATCTTATACTTTTGTGAAAAACTAAAGTTAAACCAACATTAAATTCGTTTTTGGGGGTTGCCTTTTACGTTTTGACTAAAAGGTCACGGTGACCCATAGAAACATTGTCTAATTTGTATCCTTTTTTTTTTTTTTAACCAAACGAACTTATTTGCTAAAGTTTGACTATAAGAAGCACTACCTTTTTTGTGTGTAAATCAATCTATACCAGAGATTTAGCCACGTTTTCTTTCAACTGAGTTTATTAAGAATATAAAGAGAACTCATCTTTAAAAGATATATCGATATTTTGGACTTTAATTAAGACCTAAATGGTGATAATATTCTCTTTCAGAGCATAATATACGACTCATTGTACTTATTGATCTTCCTAGTCTTATTTATTAACCGCTAGGTTCCTCTGTCAAATATTACCACCCCCACCCTCCTCTGTCGCATATGACCACCACCCCCCCCCTCCACTCTTTTCCTCCGGCTTAAGATTGTCCAACAGTTTAACGTCAATAGGCTCGTCATTCGGATATCGGAACCAAGTGTGTTCATGTAGCAGCGGAGCCAACACTCTCAAACTGCTTCATCCTCCAGCTTTCAGGGTACTGTCCATTTCTGACAGAAATAGACATGGAAATAATATTATACATTCTGAGTTTTTAATCAATTTTTTATAATCTGCGTGCTCAAGTACATAATATCTTTTTGTCCTAAGACTTGACATATTGTACACACTAATCCACGGGCATGGTTCTAGCATTGCAGAAAAAATGACTCAACAATGAATGCAGTTTCTTTTGCTGGGCGTGGTTTTCTCTCGTACATAATGCCAGCGGTCTCTCTCTTTCTTTCTTACTCTTTAGGACTAAACTTGTGATGTGTCTTTAATCTGGAATACCGCCTATTCCATATCTTGTTCATCCTTATCAGCGACAAAACTGTCAAACACTTTATTAATAAATTGTGTATCGTTAATAAGTCGTCGTAAAATTCGGATTGCGTGATACTACCGACCTACCCATATAGACTAAACCCTGTCCCTCTTTTTGCTGTCCATTTAGGACTAATTGTATCGTGTTGGGTATTTTTTTTAGCCCCATTCGACCTGCCCCCCCCCCCTTCTTTTTCCTCAAATCATTTCTAACTAGTCTATTGAATATTGTCCCAGAATTAGTCCCGCTGCGTAACTGCAATTTGTCGACGTGCTTTGGTATAATGGGAAATAAGAACTTAAGCTAAGTTCACACATTTAGTTTCCTCTTTAAGCTGTTCGAGCTTTAGAATGAAAACTCCCTTTTAACTGCATGCGAGCGTTCATGAGAAATAGGGCTTAACAGTCACATTCGTGTTTATATAATGATCTCTTAATTCAACAAAGCTGTCATGATCGAGACACACCATCTGAACTTTCTGCTGCCCATGTCTGAACAGCTGTGTTCTTTGCTCACAATCCTCTTCTTGAAAAGGGAAAGTTTACCTTATTGTCGTTTGGTCAAACAAAGATTGCTCGACCAAACATTGTATGTCTCCCTTTCTATGGCCCTATCGTTTTCTCAGCATCTATTCTCCCCAGTCGATCTCTTCCGGGTCACGAAAGGAAAGATTGTCTGTTAGCTTGCTGGGAGCAACGCCTGTGTCAATACTGTGATGGATATTTGAAACTTTGGCCACGTCACCTCTATTCATATAGCTTTTCCTTTATGCTTCCATCATATCCGGGGTTACACCCTTTTTGAGCTTCGCAGTTTGAAGCTACACAGTAAAGAATTCTCTTTTGGGTTGGGCATATTATGTAGTGTGTTGGGTGGCTGTCCGCTTTGATGCTCTTTTAAGGTAATGCCTTAGGCACAAGCACGCTTCTTTCTTTGTTACTTTGTTTCATTCTTTCTTTGATTATTCCTTTCTTTTTTCTATTTTGGTTCAGCCCTTTTTCCGTCTTCACCCTCGCCCCTTTCTCCTGTCTGTCTGTCTGTCTGTCTGTCTGTCTGTCTGTCTGTCTGTCTGTCTGTC
>NW_004797561.1:311234-312598 GCF_000002075.1 Aplysia californica
ACATACACACACAGACAAAAGGGTACACACATGCAGAGACTCATAAACATACACACTTACAAACAAGGACACACACACACACACACAGACAGACAAACAGACAGACACACACACACACACACAAACACTCACATATGCACACACTCACACACGCACACACTGGAGCATACACACAAACAAACACACACACACACTCACATACGCACACACTCACACACGCAAACACTGGAGCATACACACAAACAAACACACACACACTCACGCCCACACTCACGCGCACACACAGACACACAAACGTACACACTTACACGTAATAAGCACACACAAATCCACAAACACAAAAACACAATCATGCATGCATGCACAGAATTACATGAATTGTTATGCGAATTACTGCTACCACTGCGTAGATAAATTCGTGAGCGAGAAATCGAAGAATCGCTGAAAAACGAATTGAGAAAAAAAACCCATAATATTTATTTGTCTGTAGATCGTGACGGTTCGAGCACTGGGATGAGAAGATGACTAGTCAATTGTATAAATTACCTATTTTGTCTTCTTTACTGTCGTGAATTATTAGATAGGGACTGCGATCAAATAACAGAAAAACGACGAATGCAGACCACGAACAGGAGTCAACTATCTAAAATCAATATTGAATCGATTCATCATAGCCTGAAAGTAAAAATTATGTCTGCCGTACGAAAATCTGTACTCCAAATGCAATAGAAAGCATGCATGTCTACGTAGATCTATTATCAGTGAGACTTCCTAAGTACTGTTTCCAACATGCAGAGCGTCATCCCCCCCCTCTTTACATACATACACATACAAACACACACACACATACACACACACACACACACACACACACACACACAAACACACACACACACACACTCAGGGTTAGTACAAATGTACCCCAACGTATAGGTACCTACTCTCATAAATGAAAAAAACAAAGAACACCCCATTTATATAGACTACTGGTAGCTTCAAAACACAGCGACCCCTTATAAAACGTCTTTCATTTTGAACTACGTCTGGCAGCTAAGGAACCAACCAGTAAGCATTTTTTAAAACTTTGAGCCAAGATATCAACCTATCTTATTATCATATGAATTGCTAAAGAAAAGACTGAAAGAGACAAGACAGTCTGAATCGTTGATTTTGCACAGGGAACTTGTACAGGGTTGTATAATATTCTTTTGCCATGCACTTTTTGTGTAACGCCTTTTGAATATCGGTAATGCTTCATTAATTCCTTCTGTAATTTTCCTATATCAAAGACATATTATATGTCTTCACTCATATGTGTGTGTGTGTGTGTGTGTGTGTGTGTGTGTGTGTGTGTGTGTGTGTGT
>NW_004797561.1:315005-319109 GCF_000002075.1 Aplysia californica
GGGGCTTTGGAAGTTTTGCTTCCTAAAAAAATACCAAAAAAAGATTATGAATATTGTAAATGTTTCACGCATTTTTAATAACTTTGGAGGCAGGTTGTTAAAGCTCTGCCAATCAAGGTCAGCTCGAACTGATTCAGTTACAGTTACTAGATAAACTAGACTTTCACACGATGGAATAGAATACATTAAGGCTGGTGATGGAAGGCGAAGAACCTAACCCTGCACTAGTGACGCCATTCCTCGATGAAAATA
Organism: Aplysia californica; assembly: GCF_000002075.1. Classification (NCBI taxonomy): domain Eukaryota; kingdom Metazoa; phylum Mollusca; class Gastropoda; order Aplysiida; family Aplysiidae; genus Aplysia; species Aplysia californica. The sequence goes on from NW_004797561.1 coordinate 315,258, forward strand.
AAGGGTGTATTGTGCTTATGAGAACGGGAGTGGTCTTACTTCACCTGATTGTGTGTTGAAAGTGTTGGATTTCCTCTGTCAGAAAATCTTGAGTTATGAATCTCATTTAATATACTATGGTAACATTTTATTCCGTGGCAGCGATATGTCAATTTTCACTAAACGTGGAGATTGACCAGTCTCATTCTCAAAGGCACAATTATCAACACGTTTTCAATATTCCGCTATTTAGCGGATTTCCGCTCTGACATTTCCTCGGCTGAACTCCGCTACCGCGACAGCGGGCTAATCATAAAGTCATAAAGAAAGTTGTTGGGAGCAGGGTGACTGTCAGGCCCCGGGAATTTGGAGAAAATCGCCGAGGCCCTGGACAATGCATAAAAGATCTCGAATATTTGAAAACCAAGTCCGATAACGTCTTTAAGTTCATTATTGCCGGTTGCGATTGTGATATTAATATTAATTCGGCGTAACCGGGTCTGAGAGTACGTTTCACACGAACAGGCGGCTATGGCGGCAAGCGGAATAATATGTGACACCGAGCCTCGACAGGGAAATCAAGATCTACTTTCGCTTTCGTTACCACCCAGGGAATTTATCAGTAATAGTCTGATAACGCAACATTTTCTAATATGAGGGTTCTGCATTACAAACGAGGTGTACCCAAGAAAAAAAATCAATATTCGTCACGGTGCTGTCACTTGTGGGGGCAACAAAAAAGGAAAGAAAGTTATACAAGCGTCTTGTCGGGCTCGTCAATGTGACCGGTCAATGTACCTGCGCGCGTTCTGACCGCTGCGAAGTACAGGACTCCGGAATGAGGGGGAGATTATTGACTTTTTAAAAAAGATACACTCGGGGGTGGGGGGGGGAGCGGCTGAACGCAACACCAGAGGACAAAAAAATGAAATTGGAAGCACATTTTTAATTCTTAGAAATTTGATTACAATTACAGCTCTCTGCAAAGTAAAGTGCGCGTTGGTGGAGGACATGTGTAAAACCGGGAACCGTCATAAGTTGTAAGCGTGTTTTTGAACTTAGGGGGCTAAGTGTTAGCGTTTCATTGGATGGGTGACAATAAATTATATCTCTATATTTTAGCTTTCTGTTCAAGATTGGCATATTTTCAGTGTCACTGCATCTTGCCCTCCCACAGTTCTTACACCTCTCACACTGAATAGGTCTACTGGAGCCATTTAAGTTATTACTCTACTTTGAGTTTGAGCGTTAATTTTTGTCTTTCACGTTTATTATATATAAATGATATGAATCATGACACTCAGACTGGTACATGACATTCGATATTCTGGTTCTAGGCCTCTTTTCTCAGACTCAAAACAAGATTCATTTTTACATAGTTTATATAATGATGAAGGGAAAATATAAATAAGTCGCACAAGACCCCAGTGCGCCACCACTTTCTGTACGTAATCAAGATTGTACATATTTGGTTAGTGACTCTTATTTGAAATTATTTTCCAAACTCTCAAACTGGTGTGAAATAACCTTGTTTTTGATAAATTGATGGTTTTTAATTCCGCATTCTAGGGTTCGAAACAGTATACATGTAATAATAATGGGTGTTTCGCGAAAATGGGCTTCTGTCGCGATCACCCGGAAAGTTCCTCCTTTTTTAAAATTCTGAGTTGAGACCCATGCGAGTAACAGCAAATCCAAGACAAGTCAGATTAAGACAAATAAAAGCACTCAAATTTAAGCCATTTTTGCGTGGGTGTAATCTAAAATAAAACATTAAATAATTAAAATTCTTTCAAAGCGTTCACACTTTTCTTTGTAGTTCAGAATTTCTTCCTACGGAATAATATATTATTATATGGGCTTTCAGTCAAAGATCGAGCCTCTTAAATCAAAATAAATCATGTCTTTGAAAAAGAGAAAGTTAAGCTCAAATTAATTATGTCAGAAACTTCATCCCTCCCGTCCGTCTTCCTTGGAAAGTAATTGGTATGCATGGCGTCTAATAACATTCAGGGTTCTCACCCTACTTCGAAATTGACAGGTTGTCTGAGGATGTCCTGCATGCCCACAGAGTAAGCAAACAGCAGGTACGCCACTGGCTTTGGAAAGCATTGCATGAATATTCGAAAGCGATGGTGGTCTCTCTTTCTCTCGTATGAAAAATGCATGTGAAGCATGTTTTTCTTTACCAAAGTCATTAAAACACAACGTGTGATTTGTTATGCTTTGTATTTTATTTTCCGCATACGTCTTCTTTTTCTTCTGCTTCCTCTACTTTTCTGTCTGTCTGTCTGTCTGTCTGTCTGTCTGTCTGTCTGTCTGTCTGTCTGTCTGTCTGTCTGTCTGTCTGTCTGTCTGTCTGTCTGTCTGGCTGGCTGGCTGGCTGGCTGGCTGGCTATCTGTCTGTCTGTCTGTCTGTCTGTCTGTCTGTCTGTCTGTCTGTCTGTCTGTCTGTCTGTCTGTCTGTCTGTCTGTCTGTCTGTCTGACTGTCCGTCTGGGCGCATGTCTTCCCCCCCCCTCCCTCTCTCTCTCTCCCTCTCTCTCCCATTCACTCTCCTGTCTCCCTCTCAACCTTCTCTCTTTCTCTCTCTGCCTCTCTTTCTTTCTCTCTTTCTTTTTCTCTTTCTTTCTCTCTTTCTTTCTGTCTTTCTGTCTTTCTGTCTCTTTTGGTAAACCTCTGAATCACGCTCTCCTTTAATCATAATCTTGTCTCTATGTATACGAGCGAGAGAGCGAGCGAGCGAGAGAGAGAGAGAGAGAGAGAGAGAGAGAGAGAGAGAGAGAGAGAGAGAGAGAGAGAGAGAGAGAGAGAGATAGAGAAAGAGAGAGGAGGGAGGAGGATGGGAGAGAGGGAAAGATAGTGGAAGTGAAAGACAGAAATAATCTAATATATACTAGGTCATTGTGTCGACGTTATTGTAGAAATAAATGCTTAGTATCAACTACTTCTCTTAATTCCTTATCTAATTTTAAACATTCCAAACACCCAAAAAATCTATTTTTAAAAAATGACTTGAAATCGCTATGCTTAGTGGTTTAATGCTACGCTAAAGTTCTTAGCCATTCAAGTTAATAAAGGACTGTATTGTCTGATTCAAATTTTTGTTTTAGAAGACAATATTGAAATAAGTCCAGACTTTCATCAACAGATGTATGAGGAGTACTCTAAGAATTAAGTTGCACAATAGAATATGAAATGAAGAGCTTTGGGAAGGGACAGGACAGAAGGATAATATACAAGGAGAAATAGGACTAAGAAAGCGGCGATAGATGGGACACGCCTTTAAGAAAGTTCAGCGGAAACTTCACAAGACAGTCACTGCGGTGGAACTCACAGGGTGCATAAGGCAGGGGTAGGCCTCGGGAAACATGGAGGGGATGCATGGAAAGGGACATGAGAGAGATGAAGCTCACTTGGAACGAGCTTGGAAGGATGGCCCTGGATAGAGATAAATGGAAGGAGCTTGTATGTGCCCTATACCCTGCCAGGGATGAAGGCATTGATGATTATGAATATCTTGTCGCTTCTGCCGCTTTTTCGAATACAGTTTCAATTATGTAGTGGTATCAACGCTAAGGAGATCGTTATTTTTTTCATCATAGATACACCTAGATTATGTAGGGCTGTGGTAAATCAGTTATGTGTAATGGACAGATAAAGACGATAAAGATGCTCTGCTTTGAACAATGACTTCTTAGGAAAGATCCTCACGGGAATGGTCTGTCCACGAAATAATGATTATATACATTCACCGGAACGCGTTCTCTCCTGATTATCTATCGTTTTCTCAGCATCTATTCTCCCCAGTCGATCTCTTCCGGGTCACGAAAGGAAAGATTGTCTGTTAGCTTGCTGGGAGCAACGCCTGTGT
>NW_004797561.1:320194-320922 GCF_000002075.1 Aplysia californica
AGAGAGAGAGGGAGAGCGAGAAAGAGACAGAAAGAGAGACAGAGAGAGACAGAGAGAGAGAGAGAGAGAGACAGAGAGAGACAGACAGAGAGAGAGACAGAGAGAGACAGAGAGAGAAACAGAAATTGCCTCTTGTTCTATTTCAAGCTGGAAGAACGTGCGTTGACTTGGGAAGTCGCTCGACCTTTACGCCTTTGTCAACATGTAGGAGATTGGTACCTGCTTGATGATTCAACTTCAGGACAAATCTAAGAAGCCCAAGTCTGTCGCAACTTCGACTTTGCTGCTAGTTTGTCTCATGAATCAGTAGCCAAGAAGAAACTTGCAACGAATTTTTTTAAAAATAGACACATGTCGGCCACGCAAACTATAAGGCTCTAATGAATGCTTAATAAATATTGTCTAGGTATTTTAATAACCATATTATGAATACACTAGAAACAGGGGCATAGTGCAAGGCAGCCCAAGAGGTAATCAGGCTACCCCCTTGTGATTTATACCTGTGGTCGTTTTACTACAAGTTAAAAAGATATTATGTTACTTTGAATCAACATTTACACATGTTACGTTATCTGTCTTTGATAAGAACTAATAGTTATTAAAGCAATGGTATGCATACAGTTTTTGAAGAACAATCCATGCAAAAGACTTTAAAAGATAAGGATGGCTTAGTGTCTAGAGAGAGAGAGAGAGAGAGAGAGAGAGAGAGAGAGAGAGAGAGAGAGAGA
>NW_004797561.1:321022-326203 GCF_000002075.1 Aplysia californica
GAGAGAGAGAGAGAGAGAGAGAGAGAGAGAGAGAGAGAGAGAAAGAGAGAGAGAGAGAGAGAGAGGGAGAGGGGAGGGGCTTTAAAAAGACAACATGAGTAGCGTCGTAGACAATGTCTCAACGCCTTGTTGAGACAAATAATTTCTGTCATACTCAATTTCACATACACTCTTAAGAAAACATAAAACTGCTTAGCTTATCATTTGGATAACCCACATAGAAAGTACCCAGAAACATGAAACAATACTGATACAAAGACGTAAGCCATTGTATACAAGGCTACCTACTAACAATGACCTGAGCAGCAGCACCCCCCCCCCCCCCATTTGCACCTCACGCTTGATTGCCTGGGGCCCATCCCAGCAGTCTAATTACTGTTGCAAGTACGAGCCAAGGAACACAAACCATGTCTTTGAATTCAGTCAATTAAACTGAGGATACTCATTGGTTAGTGGTAATAGAAATTAACACTGGAAATAGGTAAAAGTCCATCCCTTTAGACTCTAGGGGCTCTAATTTTTATTTCAGAAGATGAATACCAATCGTGATTGGTATAATATTGTTATTAGAGCAATTCCACTTGGGGTGATGTTTGGATGTTGTATTGGGAGTCTGTGTGAAAATCTAAATTGTGGATTTGAAAATGGTATCGGTTTAACGCCCCTATCAATACTGTTAAAATTGTGGATTTTTGAATGGGAAGAGAGATTGGAGTCGAAAAACATTTAACAATCTATTGTTTGGTATTTAATGGACGGTTTTGTCATTTTTAGCGTTTGGATAATATATTTCAAAGTAATCGCACAATAACAGTCCTGGAAATTAGTTCACAGTGCAAGTTGTGATTTTTGGACTGATGTTCAGTGAATACCTTGACTACCATTACGCTACGTCCCTGGCTAGAATTGTTCTTTCTTGGCTTTGTGCTAAGTGCATTTATGATAATGATGTGGGACAATTCGCACATTGCAAGCTGTTTGTATACATGATTTTTCGGCCTTTTTAAGCAGCTACAAGGTCTGTGGTAATGATGTCCCAGACCTCTGTAATGATACTGTTGCAGTGGTGCAAACAACTATATTTGACTTGTAAAAATCTCTCCCAAGCGCCTGTCATTTTTTATGTACCGTATCTCTATGTGTGAGGTATCATGGTGAAATCAGGCACTCGTCAAAATAATAAAATTGAAGGAACCGACATTTTTCCTCTCGTTGGGCAATATTTTAATCTCTCTTTTTTTTTTGACTCAACAGCTTTTGTGTCCATTTAAAAGTTTAATATTTGTATGAGGGTTTTGCTGAAAAACGTTGGCCAAAGGCGTAAACGTGTAAATTTTCATTTTCCACGAACACAACCTCTGGGAGTCACCAAACTTTGGAAATCATTTTCTCGTTAATTTTATCTTTGCCACCATGTGACCCCCATCTCCTTCAATCACAAATATCTCGATTTCTGTTCAAGATGGATGGACATTTAAAAACATCAAAAGCAACATAAATAAGCAAGCTGGTGATACCGACAACTCCAGTATCTAAAGTATGTTAACCAGCACCTGATTCCACTGAGTCCTAACACATGTTTGGTGATTATACCGAATTAAAATAATGTGTTTATACTAAGTTGTAAAGAGACTAGAGCTGATGTGTTTTTAAAAGAGCAAAACTAGTAACAAAATCAATGGGAAGGAAAAGGTACGATAGAATTATTTGGTTGAGGGTAGCCTATAAGTCACACAGGCTTCAAGTTGTCTACATCTGATGCAAGGGCTTTTTCGATTGCTTTCAACTCAGGTCACTTTAGAATTTTGTCAAGATGGCGATTTTAAGGCATTTCTTAGCTATAAAGCCCTTCTCTGAACTCGCCCATCCATGGACGACCATACATTTATTCAAACGTACTGGCTGAAATTATAACTTTTTTCCGTATAAATTAAAAGGGGTTCTATCTGCATTTTAGCTACTGGCGCCCTTAGACTGACCTAATTCTATTTTCACTTTTTGGAGCAACGTTGTTACACACAACACATAACTGACACAGATACTCTGCCCACTTTGTCAAAGGTTCGAGAAAATCTGACCTGTATCTTTTCAATTCGACACTTTAGAAATAAGGAGAAAACGTTTTAATTGTAAGAGTGTGAATCTTTGAGACTATTTTTTTCAAAACCACGCGTCATGGAGTTAGAACCCTGTCATTCTAAGGAAGTGTACTTTAGAGATATCGGACGTCAAAGTCTGTGAATTAAAAAAGCATTTTTGGTTAATGTTTTACAGCGCTCGCAACTGCATAAATAATATGGTTATATTAGTGCACGGGACACATTAAATATTTTCAAGTGGTAGGAAATTTTGAATTTTGTCCGGGTGTCGGCCGATGCTTACTCTTATTATAGGGCCCAACTTGCACACGGGACCTCCGAGACTTTTCACCCTTGTCCGAGAAGACTAGGTATAGATCTTTCCTACCATAAGATCAGCAGTAAGGCTGAAAGACAGTAAGAAGGAACCAAGGAGTAGCAGTATAAAGGCTGCAGAAAGAGTCAGGAGCCCAGAGGAAGGGGTGAAGGAGGTAAGAGGGGATGGGGCAGAAAGTAGAGACGAAAGCAAACGACAAAACATTGCTAAAGAGCATGAAAGGACACAATTTTTTAGAGAAGAAAAACTTCCGTTGCTATCCGGATTCGAACCCGGGACCTATTGAATGAGTGGCGAACACCTTAACTTCTAAGCCACGGACCCCCCCCCCCCCTTTTTTTGGATTTTAAACGCAAAGGCAGATCGAAAATGTTTATACCTAATTTCTCTCGGAAGCAGAATGTTATAATTTTCAGAGCGAAACGCTGATCACCATGTAGCGCGTTTCAGATATAACTCGTAACAAACCGTCTCTCGAAACATCCACAAAGCGTAGACACAACCCTTTTTTTTATTCTTATAAGACAGTAAACGTTATAATGAATTCCATAGACCAGTCAAAATCGTCTTTTGGCAGGAGATATTATTTGAAGCAACACTTCTCTTGTGTGTGTGGAAGGCGTGGCACGATAGTTAGAAAGGTTTCTTATTTACAGTAAGAACATTATGATAAGACACATGATTAAAAATATGGAGATCCCTTTTTTAAAGAGTAGAGCAGCACAATCATATTATAATGTATAATATTGTGTTAGTTCACACATCACTTTCTGAACTCCAGACACACTTTTGGTCATTATTTTTGGTCTGACTTTCTTCGGGTTTTGTTGTTGTTGTTTTTTGCAAATTTTCTTTGTTTCTTTGTTTGTTTGCTTTTAAAACTTTCCCCTCCAAAATATATAATGTGCTTGTCTTGATATTTCTACGACATGCTCTGTATTTATTGTGACTTCCAAATAAGGTATCCTCATTCTTGAGTACTTTACTGACGTTAGAAAAGAAAGGTTAAGCTTTGTGGTGAGAGTTCAGATCATGTTAATATTGAAGACCATATTGGGAAATGGTAGAAATGTAAGCTAAATTTGTCACAATAAAGTCCTACGTATGCGGTTTGAAAAGATCATGTTGTAAGTTTTGAAAGGTCAGAGAGCGCTGCTTGACATCATAGCAAACATGATTTCTCGAGCTCATCAGTTTCGAGCACCCATCAGCAATCATCATCAGGTCGATTCAAAGCTAAGAGGTACACCTCTGTAACCTCCCTGACAGACACTAAAGGTAGACAGGCTGCGTCGTGACACAAACAGACGACGTACAAAAACGAATCTATTGTCACTCTGAAGAAACCAGGCTGGTCTGTCGTGAGAAGCGCTGTGCTGGACAAACAACTGTTTCCTGATGACCCGGATTCGGACTTTCCCATCTAAACTTATTCGGTTAAAAGCGAGTAACCGTCAAGACTTGTGTCAATTATTAAAGGAGTTTCGATTTTCAGAGAAGGGGTGGGGGATGTTGTTTTGGAGAGGGTGGAGTGGGGGATATAAAAAAAAAATGAACAAGTAGATAAAAAGCACCACCTCATTTTATTAATTTGTCATTGTGTCTATCCAGTCTAAATGCCATGTTGCTTCTCAAAACTGTTTCGGCAAAATTCATCGCGTCCTTTTGTCGTCAGAATAAATCGTTTTACAAAAGAGTTTTGAGCCGGTTATTAAAGCAGTGCAGATTTAGTTTTGGTCTGACTCATTTTCTCCGCTCCTTTTCAGTTCAGTCTAAAGCGTGAAGAAAAGAGGTGGGGTTGGGGGGGGGGGGGGGAGGGATCTCCAGTGTCAGATCATTATTTTGTTGGTGTGACAGCATTCTGTAACCAACAGTGTTCCTTTGTTTTGTCGTTTGTTAGGGTTTCTTTTTTTGGAGGGAAGGGGAGGGGGAGGGGGAGAGATTGTTGTTTGGGAGAGGATGGGGGTAGGGAATGTTTTTGTTAAAATATGAACTACTTAATAAAGAGCGAGTTGTTGTTTAATTCAGAGTATTGACACGGAGTAGGGGAATATGGGGTGGCTGAGATGATTGATGTTTGAACCATTTTCAGTATTTCTAAGTTTTCGATCGTTAAGCAGCGTGTTTCGATTAGACATAATACAATGGCATAATTATAATAGTAACACTTGCATTTATACTAATATCCGCCCTCTACAGCCTGCTCTATGATCCTTACAACTATAACTGGTATCGATCCGATTGAATTACCAGTCTATGGAGAACAGCGATTCCAGGTACCCGATCATCGATTGATTTTTTTTATACTCTCATATAACTTCTTCGAATTATAAAAAGCTACTAGAGTTAAACCAGATAATTACTAAAAAGGTATCCCCCCTCAAAAAGATTTGGTTTGCTGGGAAATGGTGCCCTGCTCGGCAATTCTGTCGCCATTCTAAAGACGCAAGGGCTGTTCCCACTGGGACGTTGAAATGTCAACACGGGGAGACTCGGTCGATGTGTGCTTACGTTCGCAATGAATGTATAAATACATAAAAGCCCACAGACTTGTGTGCTGTTCAAAGCGCAGATAGGGCGGTTACTGGAGGACTCTTTTCTTTTCCTGATTTTTTTCTCTTTTTTTGTTGTATGCAAGGATTTTTTGCGTGTGGTCGTAAAGGGAGGGAGGGGAAATGAGAGGGAGGAGTGGGGCGGGGGTTGTTCGGGGAAATGTTTTAAGAGAGGCTGTTGCATGGGTCAGAAGAAAGACAAGAGAGAGAGAGA
>NW_004797561.1:326412-328912 GCF_000002075.1 Aplysia californica
AAATAGAGAGATGGAGGAGGGGTGTAATTAGTGTTTTTGTTGAGTCCGTTGAGAGGATCTTGTGTAAAAAAAAGAAGTAAAAATAGCACATGTACCAACCCGGAGAGACAGAGACGGGAAGAGAGATAGGAAAGAGAGAAAGAAACAGGCAGAAAGAGAGAGAGAGAGAGAGAGAGAGAGAGAGAGAGAGAGAGAGAGAGAGAAAGAGAGAGAGAGAGAGAGAGACAGGCAGACAGACAGACAGACAGACAGACAGACAGACAGACAGACAGACAAAGGTTGGAAAGTTAGTTTCTTAACGTTTAAGAATCTAAACGTTGCCACTTCAGAAGCCGGTGATTCCTTTGAATTAGGGCGAGTACACAACTTAAAAGTCGAGTCACACGTTCACGTCTTTCCTTGGTGACGCCAGGTAGGACATTATTTTTTGTGCGTATTGGGGATGCGAAACATAGAAAAAAGGCGCATAAGATTCAAAGATCGAAAACTGCTTGAACACGGTTTTTTTCTTCTCTTCTCTTAAAAAGCAAAATCCAGGTTAGAATGAAAACTCATGATTGGAATACAATAGCAGGATGCCTATCGTTAGTATGAAATAATAAATGGTAGGTTCAGGTTTTGCATGATTGAGTACCTTCGTGTGATTCAATGCGTGCAGCTTTGTTTCCGTAAGATTCTGTCAAAAAGAGAAAGCAGACTTTCAGTATAAACATATTATTCTCTTACGAATAGGCCGAAGTTAACGTCTCGAATGCTACGAAAATGTTTTTTTCAATGTCACGTTTGTTAGGCTTAAGAAGAATAAGAGAGGAAGGGTCAGGGGGTTAGAGCCTTAGCTCTCTCTGACGTTTCATTCTTGTGCAGAAATTTTCCGGTTGGCACGGTCCTATCGGAGATGGGCGTTACATTCGGGAGTCTCGATTCTTAAACATTTTTACAGCATTGCAAAAGGTGTGAAGGTTGTGACATTTTGCACTTTTTTCACTCGAAAAAGAGGAACGGAGGAGGTTAGGACTCACAGAAAGTAAGCCCCGATATCACTAATTGTTATGTCCTCCCATGAAGATATTGTTTTGTTCATGAAAGTTATTCAGCCCATTGGTGGGGTATAGCTCTTAGCGCTATGTGAGAGGGGCATAATTTTTGTCTTCTCCCCCCAACCCCCCCCCCCCCCCAAACCAACTACAATCCCAAACAAACGCCCCCCCCCCCTTCCCTCACAACCCCCCCTCCCCAAAAAACACCAAAAAACCCCAACAAACACCAACAACACCAACACAACTTTTACTGTTTCACCATAGTAAGTTTTATAATCAAATACGCGTTCATGGTGGTAGTGATAACGGTAGATGCATGTTGATGAATTTGTGTTTTAAAATTGTTTTTGCTGTTTTCGTGGAGTTTGTTTTATGCCTGTTTTGTTTTTTTTGTCCATTCGTTTTTTGTTTATTTGTTTTTTTTGTTTCTTTTCGATAGGGGAGGGGGTGTAGAAAAGTCTCTTAGATATTCTTCTCAAACTGTGTAACGTTAAGGGTATATATCTGAAGAAAGACGTCGGATTCTTTAAAAACAGGTTTTACAACCATGTTCGGAAAATTATAATTTAATTGTAATATAGATTTAATATAAATAAATGAGCTCTATAATGACATTTGGCACGGGTTGCTTGGCTCCTTCCTTCCTCCCAAAATAGATCAGGGTGGATAAACAGAATCCGACTTTAACCTCCCCCATCCCCCCCCTCTCTCTCTCCCTCTCTCTCTCTCTCTCTCCCTCTCTCTCTCTCTCTCTCTCTCTCTCTCTCTCTCTCTTCTCTCTCTCTCTCTCTGTCTGCCTGTCTGTCTGTCTGTCTGTCTGTCTGTCTGTCTGTCTCTCTCTCTCTCTCTCTCTCTCTCTCTCTCTCTCTCTCTCTCTCTCTCTCTCGTCCCTCCACCCCCCTCCCACAATCACACATTCCCTTTCGTTCTCTCTTTTTCTCTCTCTAAGATACAGGTTGGATAATTGTTAGCTTTGTTTCTTGTGTGCTGTTTTTTTTTAAAAAGCTAAATGACAACTGAACGGCCCAGTTGGATGCAATTTAGTGAATCTGTCTTCCTTGCTAACTTAGTAATATTCCCCCCTCTCATCTTAAACAAAAGACCAAAAAAATGTAGCCTATAATATAATTTTTATAACATCATCAACACCAATCTAAATCACGCAGAAGGTGGGCTTCGACTCTGCCTGGCAGGGTCAACTCAAGCTGGCGAGAGGGAAAGAACGTCCTCAGAGAAAGGCCGACACTTGATAAGATACTCCCTACTCGGGAATCGAACTTGGGTCTTCTACTGACATAGACATATATATATAGACTATAAAAAAACATAGGCTGTAATGAGAAATGGACAGTTCTACATACAGCTTGCCTCAACGAAAAAATATAGGAATTCAGGTCACAGAAATAAAGTTTTAAAACTTTGCAGTTGCAACTGTTAAATATTTACAGCGAGATTTGGTGATA
>NW_004797561.1:330366-340654 GCF_000002075.1 Aplysia californica
TTTCTTCTTCTTCTTCTTCTTCTTCTTCTTCTTCTTCTTCTTCTTCTTCTTCGCCTCAGTACTCCGTGCCTACTAGTAATGTGAATAGTTTCTTCGGGATTTTTTTTGGGGGGGTTTTGGTTTTGTTATAGTTATTTTTTTCCTTTCACCACCAGGCCGTGTCAAGACAGAGAGATCACGATGACGTCACACACTGCCGACAGGACTGTCTTCTACATCGCAGTTCTCTTTGCCTTTTCTTTCTTTCTAACAGGTACGTCTTTTTTAGTTTAGTTTTAGTAGAGGTTTTACAGCGCTTGCAACTGCATTCGGTCATATGAGCGCCAAGTAGTGGGTGTCAACAGAGAAGTCCTTACAGGGAATCAGACTTACTCTGCTCACCTTTCTAGCTTCAACAGCACAAAGTCTGCTTCGACTATCAAGGCACCGCGGAAATAGTGGGTCACAAGATTGTGACAAACATACAAAAGCAATAGAGGAAAATGACAATAGTAAGGATTAGGAAAGAAAAAGCTGTAGTTCTCTGTTGTAGATTAGACACAGTTATGAGTGTGACATTGATGAATCAGTCCATTTAAAATTCTACTGTGCATGAACGAGAAATGTCCCCCCTTTGGGAATGGCCTTAAGACACGTCAGTCAGTGGCACCGTCTTTGAGAGCAGATGCCTCATCTGAGCTTGCCTTCATGGCAATTAATAACAACATTAAACAAGGGGAAAGAAATAAGCAAACAAACAAACAAAAGCATTCATATTATGAGGAAGCGTAAATTTAGAATTATTATTGATATATAATAGTTGTTTCTCTTTCAATTCAGAAAAATTATTGTTTATATTATTATTCGTATTAGTAGTAGTAGTAGTATTGTTGTTGTTGTTTTGTTGTTATTAGGCATACCATTCACTTTTTAGGATAGAGTGAGCATATTATCGTACTCTGCTGTTTTGTTTTCTTTGTGGAAGTTGATTTCTATCAGACCCAGTGGGGACTATTTCGAAAACAGCAACATCATCATTGTAAACAACAGAGAATAACAAAAGGGTTGAGACTTGTAGAATTTCTAAGAATATTTATATAGGTTCAACGTTTCGCCCTATCTCGGGCTTCATCAGGAACATTTAAAAAATAGTGTTAGATTATCATCATCATCATCATCATTCCTTTTGTGCCCTCAGTATGTAAAGGGCAGGATCGTTGCCAGGGCCTAGAGAATGAGTTGAGACGACTACCCGGTGAAGTGAAAACCAGTTGCATTGTTGAGTATCAGCGTTGTGAAAGAGGACTGTGGAGGAACGCGAGATGTGAGGCCGGCGTCATTGACTTCTCTCTCAAATACTGTACTCCGTTCAATACATCGTGTCCCGCTACAGGTAGGTCAATGCTGTAGTGTTGCTCCTCTTGACTCGGTGCTGCTGCTGCTGCTGCTGCTGCTGCTGCTGCTGCCGCTGTTGCTGTTGTTACAGCTGTTGTTGTTCATGTTTTTGTAATTGTTCTGGTGCTGTTGTTGAACCTTTGTTGTTACTACTTTTGATGTTGCTGTTGTTCTGACATTTCTGTTGCTGTTGCTGTTTTTCTGTTGTTGTTGTTGTTGTTGTTGTTGTTGTTATTGTTGTTGTTGTTATAATGCTGTTATAGTTGTTGGTGTTGCTTGTGCTGTTGCTGTTGTTTGTCCCTTTGTTGTTATTATTGACGCTATTGTTTTTGTTGCTGTTGTTGTTGTTGTTGTTGTTGCTGTTGTTATTATTGTTGATGCTGTTGCTTATGGTGTCTTAGATATAAGGAAATGATCTTTTTACAAAGTATGAGGGTGAATCAGAAAGTAATGGAAGTTGTTATCTAGCAGTTAAGCTGTTGAGTTTAGTCATAAAAATAATATAATTAATCGTGTCTTCTCTTGAACCAACCGTTGGCGTTTAACGTGCATGCAACGTCGCTCATGATTACTTTATGACGTCACAAACAAAGGATGGCTTGGGTTCTAGAGGATACAAGACAAGACTCAGGAAAGAAAATATCCGATTTGACGTCTTTGTAAGCTGTAAACTTGGCGAACAGGCAGAGGGTGAAATGTGTCAAAGAATTGCTCAACATGTTGGGAATCCATGGACCCTTTCTTGCATTGTAACAGGAGGCCAAACATGTATTTACCTTTCTTAGGAATTTCATCAAAACATCTGAATCGCATGTGGATAGACGAGAGAGAAGACAGGCATATCGATGTGTGTCCAGGATTTCAAAACACAAAGATGCCTTCTCCTTTTTATACCATTTTATTTAAAAACTGTTACAGCGGTTCCTTTGAAATTGATATCAAGCCATAGTATAACACTGATATGACTTCTTCTCACTACGTGCAAAAAGAAACTTCTTAATTTGAAAAAGCCGTTGATGAACAGAAACTTGCTCGTACTTTGCTCCTTCCTTCCAGTACAACGCAGTCCTCACCAAATAAGGGATACAACTCTATGTATGCAGGAGAAAAGGATTCAAGTTTTGCCCCATTCAGCCTTTTCCTGACTTAGCTCCCTGCAACTTTTGTGATATTTTCCTCTTCCGAAAGATAATCTCGTTGGAATAAAGTTCGAACGCATTTGGGATCTAGCAAAAGCTGTCGATTCAGAGCTACGAAGCATATCGGAAGCTGACTATCTCTGTGCTTAAAGAAGAGGCAATGAAGGCTGGAATCCTGCACATCAAGTTGAGGAAAATATTTTATGGGGATGTGAAATTCTAGGTCCGTTGCATTGGAAAACTATGTCACAACTCCAATTACCTTTTTTATCCACCCTCGTATTTTTAATCTCATATTTTGTCTTTAGAATGTACCTTAACTTTCACCTATAAAGCAGCAGGTTGGAGTGTGCCTCAGGTAGCAGGTAGGTCCTACGTCTTTTCTTACTTTCCCTCCGCTGTTTTTGTATGTTTAGCTTACTTTTACAATGCAGTATATGACCTTTTAGCAATGACATTTTTCTCTCATAATGATGACGATGATGATAATAACAATAAAAACAATAATAAGAATAATAATATAGCATTTATAAAAAACTCAAGTCCGATTAAATAGTACAGACTCTGGGTGCTTTAACAACAAAAGCAACACATACACAGTACAACGTGTTTTGGGAAAAAATCTAGATGATATGTTTTCTCTTTTATCGAAAAACAGATATGAGTTGCGTTGACTTTAGACTGATATAAAAGATTTGATCTCTCTTAAATTATTTTACCAGGCGTTGCGTTCCAGATCTTGGGGTCATGAGATGCAAATGCTCTTTCACCCATTGTTTCGTCCATTTTAAAAGTAATTTCTTTAGGTCTATTGATGATCTTGAACTGCTAGGAGAGCTGGAATGTACAATTTCAACAGATATGATAATATGATGGCTCATTGTCATTCATGCATTTATGACATACAGAGGTCAGTGCAGCGTCTGTAAAATATTATGTAAAGGTGTCTCATATTCTTTTCTGTAAAACTAAATGCACAGCATTGTTTGACACATTTGAAGTCTTTTCACTTTTTTTCGCAGAGATATATCTGACTTGAGAAAAAATGATACAATTACCAGGTCTCGATAACACTAAGCTACTTACTGATAAAAGAGTATACATAGTATTGATCAGATGACGTATTTTATTGATTTTTCTTATTTCTAAGTATATGCGGCTGGTTAGACGTTTCACCTCAGCCGATATTTACAAATCGGCATCGAAATAAATGCCAGGGTTTTAAACTTTTCTTGAAAAATCCAATTTCTGCATCATCAGTTTTCACGTGATCGTTGTCAACGTCATAATTTATAGGCTTTGCAATAGCTGCCAGAATGACTCTTGTTTTATTGTCATGCAAAATCAGTTTCCTTTGTTCATCCAGTATTCCCTTCAGACAATACACTGTTTTCAGCACAATAGACACGTCCATCTAAGTTGGTACCCCTAACTTTGGGTACAATTGGTTTTCTATGTTTATTAAAATCCAAACTCATGCACTTAAGAAAAATAATACATTGTGCATTATTACTTTATTTTCAACCAAGACAGCTGTGTTCATCAACAAAACACCACTAAATTAAAAACTCCTAAGTTGAAGTCCTCGTTATTTGGTGAAAGATCTTTTGCTTTTGCTGGCCCCAAAAACTTGTAATTGCCCCCCCCCCCCCAAAAAAAAACAACACAAAAAAACTAACCCAACAAACAACCCCAACAAAACTACAATTAGAAGAATTTTTTAAAAAGAAAATATTATTTAAACCCATTTGAAATCACATATTTTTATATAATGAGTACTGTCTTAAAAAAAAACAACTGTAGCAAATGCATTCTTTGTGTCTCTGAACTGTCTACTTTTATTCATTGCACACTGCTCAGAGCTTGCTTGCTTATGGGATAGGCTGCTATATAGATGCTTTATGTTATTGTTATTATTATTGTTATTATGATGATGATGATTATTATTATTATTATTATTATTATTATTATTATTATTATTATTATTATTATTATTATTATTATTATTATTATTATTATTATCATTCTGATTATTATCGTCATTATTATCATCATTGTATCATTATTATCATCACTTTTATTTTTCAATATTATCATCACACGTTTTACATCCCTCATTAGTTGCTTCAACCCTGACTATGAGGGCCAATCCAGACTATAAATGGGATACCGCATTCTTGCAGAAAGACTGAGTTACGTCAGAGATAGATAGAGTGATCATTTCGTGGTAAATGTGGACATGAACATGCTTGGACCGAATGGTTGAGAACCTTATTCTCTTTTTGTTCTTGTTCTTCTTGCTCTTGTTCTTTTTGCTCTTGTTCTTCTTCTTCTTCTTCTTCTTCTTCTTCTTCTTCTTCTTCTTCTTCTTCTTTATTCTTCTTCTCCCGACCAGCAAAAGTTGTACCATGCATGTTGCTTTGAGATCGTAAATTTTAAGTCAAGACACAACGTCATGCTTTACGCTTGAGATCTGGATTCCACCCTGAAAACACGAGGCTGGTAGAAACATTATTCAAAGAGGACTGAAAAATCCCTTCAGGGATTCAGTCATTAACAACCAGATATCGCAGTCATTCTAACCAACTGTGCTAAAGTCTTATGCTGTCAATCTGGTAAATGAAGCTCATTTTAGTGGTCCACCCGCTTTTGGCCTACTTAATAATTGGACTCGACCATAGAACTGATACCAAAGAATCTACAAAACAAGAGGGGCCACTCCTCTCTTTGAAGCAATTAAAAAAGTGTCCAAAAAATTCGGTGGCGCCGTCTTCTCAAACGCGCACCCTTTGCGAACAGAGTTACCCCACTTGAGTTTAAAAAATCAAATTGAAACTAGCAAGTTTTCGAATCAATTTCGGAAGAACGCTTTTTTATAATGGTTACGTTGACCAAAAAACTCTTCCGGAGGAAGGGGTGATTGTTTTCTTCGTTTAATTTGACTTAAGAATGAAAGGCGAGAGGTCATTTAAATAAAGAAAACCCCTAAAACTCCGCACTGAACGAACCCGAGCTGCTGATGAACAGCAGTCGATCTGCGCACGCTATGAGGTGCTTTTCCTATTCTTCTTCTGGAAAAACGAAAGAGAGCTTCAAAACAGACTGCAGCACCTTCTAAAGCAAAGAGCGGACTTCCGGCGGACACTTTTTTGGCTGAGTGGACCATCTTGTTATGTACTATCTTTGCTGATACTCAATTATAACTTTGATTCTGATAGCAGTATGCGATCACAGAGAATCGCAAGTATTATTGGAAGTATCGATTCTGTGATAGAGCAATGATAGTACATAACAAGATGGTTCACTCAGCCAAAAAAGTGTCCGCAGGAAGTATGCTCTTTGCTTCAGATGGCGCTGCAGTCTGTTTTGAAGCTCTCTTTCGTTTTTCCAGAAGAAGAATAGGAATAGCACCTCCTTGCGTGCGCAGATCGACTGCTGTTCATCAGCAGTTCGGGTACGTTCAGTGCGTAGTTTTAGGTTGTTTTTTTATTTTAATGACCTCTCGCCTTTCATTCTAAAGTCAAATTAAACGAAGAAAACCATCACCCTTTCCTCCGGAAAAGGTTTTTTGTCAGCGTAACCATTTTAAAAAAGCGTTCTTCCGAAATGTATCCCAAAACATGCTAGTTTCACTTTGATTTTTAAAAACTCAAGTAGGGTAACTCTGTTCGCAAAGAGTGCGCTTTTGTGAAGAGGGCGCCACCAAATTTTGAGGACACTTTTTTAATTGGCTCAAAGAGAGAAGTGGCCCATCTTGTTATGTACTATCATTGGATAGAGTGAGTGCAATTATAAAGTCGGCCCAAAAACCCAGCTTTCCCCATTTTAGAACTCCCGCTCACGATATCTTCACCAATAGGTTATAGCTTTTGTTGTGCACACATGCATAAACTGATTGATTTTGTTTGATTCTCCAGGATTGATTCAACTCGTTTTTATGGAAAAAGGGGAGGGGGAAGGGTTGAGGTTGGGTTGACACTTTTTACAGCATTAAACTCATTTATCGATTCTCAAAGTTATTTCTTTTGAATAACTGGTCAAAAAGGATGCAAGAATGTTCAAAAGTTAGCGTGGTGTGAAAAAGGTTAGTTGAATTTAATTTGCTGTGATCTTACGTTTTGATTATTCCAGCCAGACTTGCAGAACTGCGAGCACAGGGTACGATAGAAAGGAAAAAGAGAGAAGCGTTCACAGAAATGTGTAAGTACCTCGAACTGCAAAATAAAAAAACCCCCAAAAATAAAAATAAAAATAGAACTACTAATGTTTATTATTTTCCTACATTATTTTCTATGCTTTGATCCGATTCTACGCTTGGAGAAGAAGAAGAAGAAGAAGAAGAAGAAGAAGAAGAAGAAGAAGAAGAAGAAGGTGGAGGAGAACGACGTGGAGGAGAACGACGTGGAGGACAAGGAGGAGGAGCAAGGGGAGGCGGAGGATGCGGAGGTAGAGTAAAAATTTGAATTACTGCAAACAGAAAGGGGTTGAAGGTAAGTTGAAAAATCAAACAAATATTAACAGCTAGAAAAAAAACCCGCCATAGAATAAACAAAACGTAATAATCAAAAGCCCGATTACAGCGTCGTCATCATCTAGTGCCAGATCGGCAACAGACGACATCGATCATGTTTTGCCTTTCACGTCTTGTCTCGGGTGCTCTGAAAAACACAACTGTAATATCCTAGCCTGTCCTCATCACCCATATATTCATGCCTCCTTTGCTTCCAATTTTACAAACGGGAGAAATGTATTTCAGGATTTGTGTCTATTCAAGTGTCTCAGACACTGCGTTTGTCTCTTCCTCGTTGTTTTAATATAAACGTCAAATCAGGTTTCTTTGACTTCCACCTGATTGCTTTATTTTTCTTCCAAGAAGTTCTCAAGTTTCCATATTTTTGTTGTTGGGTATGAACTGTCTTAGTTGTTCATTTCCAAGGTCGTATAGAAGGATTGGCCATACATAGTCTTTTAGAATTCTTATTTTCGCAATCAGTGAGATGCTTCTATGTTCAAAGGTACAGTTTTTTTTAAAGTTTGAAACAGTCTTTAGGTATTGCAATTCTTCGTTTTCTTTCTATGGTACATTTAACATCAGATGTAATTATATTATTTAAACAGTTGAGCTTATTTTAACTTTTTTCATAGGAGATTAGAAAATAGGATTTCCTTTTTTCTAGTTTTAGACATTGTCATGCATTCTGCCTTCTTCACATTTAAGAGTGACCTTCCACATTCACATTCCGTCACAATCATCCAGAAACGATTGGGGGCCCTTTTCTGAATCTGAAAAAAAAACCCAATTTCATCGGGCATATCTGTAGTTGTTAATATTTTCGCCATTCATTCTGAGATCTGGATTGTCGTCTATATTTCTACGGGTGGTTTATATTAAAGAAATCTGGTGACATAATGCATCCTTGCCCCACTCTTGTTTGAATCTGTTAGAATTTGCTTTATTCTCCCTCAATACAACAGCATTTTGGTTCAAGTTCAAATCCTAATAATTCTTAGATCCTTTCCATCTATGTCTAGCTCCTTCAAAAGTAATGAAAGTTCATTATGTCTCAATTTATCAAAAGCCTTTGGATAATCTATGAACCATAAGAACAGAATCTTTGTGAACTTTCAATAATATTGTTAGGATGAATATAACATTTTTGGTACCTTTGTCAGGAACAAAGCTGGATTGTTTTAGGTTTCTCTGGTCTCAGACTTTTTGCCATTCTTTGTATTAGTACTCTCAATTTAAAAAAAAGTAATATGAATATCTCAAAAGACTTATCATTTGCGCATCTCACACCCAGTGGTACCAGGCGTGTTAGATAAAGCTATTATAACTTCCCTAATCATATCTTTAGAAATCTCATTATGGCCATAGATAGAATTTAAGAGCTTTGGTGTTATTTCAGTGCTGAATTCTTTTAGTTTAACAATCATTTCGTCTTGGGATGTCAACTGACTCTATGCTTTACCTTGTTTCTTTTTGTAAATGGCATTTTATAGTTTTGCTTTCAGAATTAGTGGACCAATTCGTCCTTTCTTCATTGTCTGTTTTTCTCCTGTATTTGAAAGGGTCTTTATGTGTACTGAATATCTGTTTGGAACAACGTTGTCCATAAAACATATCTCTTTCCTTATGATCTTTTACAGTCTTTGTTTGAGCATTCCCTTTTCCACTTCTTTCTTTGAATTAGAAATGCGTGTACTTTCTATCTTTGTTGTGAGTTTTATCTGTTAGTTTACACTGATCGTTTGTCCATAATTAGTTCTTTTATTTCATTTCCCATTTTCTATATTTCCCTGTTTAAAGTGTTATACTAGATAGAATATAGTCTGCCCTCTCTCTCTTCCGTTAGTTTTGATATGCCCAGCGTCGTTCGTACTTTTTCTTTTCCTTTTTTAAAGATGGGGTTTGGAAAGGGGGGGGGGGGCGTATTTTGATTTAGAAATGCTTTCCATAGCTTGAAATTTATTGCTTTTACCAAGAGATTGTATTTCACCATGGTTCTTGGTTTATCTTTACAAAAAAGTAACTACTTCCAATTTGGGTTGGTGCTTTGGCTGCTTTAGATTTTTAATCTCATCTGCATTTTAGACATATCTCATGGTGCATGGTCACAATCACAATCTGGTCCTGGCAATGATTCAAGTGAATGTATGGCATTTCTAATACGTTCCTGAATGAATATGAAGTTTTTTTGTCTAGTTCTGTCAAGCTTTTCGTCTAATTTGGTGATTCCCAAACCAGGTGTTTGAAATCATGAAATATTTTTATCTGCACGATTCCATGTTTCCTTTGCTTCAATGTAGTTTTTCTTTATTTCCTGGTTTTTTTTTCCATTTTGATTGTATTTGCCATTTCTTTACCATTGGTTTTGAAATTCCTGGGGTTTTCAATTTTTTACTTGCTTTTTTAGATGGTAAGGGATCTTTTTTTTCATTGCTTCCTATAATGAATCTTCAAATGTAGTAATATTGTCCACAGCTTGAAATGTATTGCTTATATCATTAGATAAACGGTCTGTCAATTAATTTGTCTTTACAAGGTATAGATCTATTTTATATTCAGGTTGGTGCTTTGACTTTTACGTTTTTTTTCCAATCTTGACGACACCTTCAAATTGTAATTTTTCTTTCAGATATATCCAAAGCAGAGACACGAGCGTCAAGGTACAAGAGACAGACAACGGTTGGTAAGGACAGACATTATTATTTACTGAAATCTGAATTTTGAGCTTAATTGCACACTCTTTACCAGCTGAGTGCTTTGAAGTTTCGATGTAGCCTTGCCGACAACGCGGACGAGCCAATAATAATTCAATAACCCTTTTTGAGCCATACCGGCCTAAACCAGCCTTCCCATCACGTTACCATACCGGCTTTTACCGGCTTTTACCAGCTCTCCTGCTGTAGAGCCAAGCCGGCTTACACCGGCCTGACACACCCGCCTTTGGTGTAGGCTTAACAGAAAGAACATTCCACTCTAAATTTAGATGCTGACGTCCCAGTGGTTTGTGTGTGAAATCTTGCTGAAATGCATCGCTTAGATCAATAGCAAAAGCAATTTCTTAGCTACATCTCCTGAATCTATGAGAAACACGGAAATAATTCGGTTCTGGGAAGCCACCAGCTGGCCCCCATTTTGGTTCTGCTGTGGTGACCTGCTGACCCATTCATGGTGATATGTATCGATATCAGTATTTTCTACTGGGTTTTTCCTCGCTTACACAACCCTGTGTGTGTGTGTGTATGTGTGTGTGTGTGAGTGTGTGTGT
>NW_004797561.1:341955-345145 GCF_000002075.1 Aplysia californica
TGGGGCTTTCAAGGCCTTCCTCCCACTAGTTAAATTCGGAGGGCCTGTCACTAAAGTTACCTCGCATTGTTTGAAGGGGTGTTTTTTAACGCATTCCATAACATAGTTTATATTGTAACACAAATGCTCAATATATTATAGCAAAACCTTCTCTGACAGAATAGCGTCTTTCGCAATGTTTCCAAAATCGTCTTGCTCCTTATTTATTTCATTTTATTTGTTTGTCTTTGAGAAATACACGGTTTCTAACAAAGAGGACCCACTTAAATGGTACTGACTTGGGCATCTTTACACTTAGTCTAATTTCCTCCCCAAAAAAATTCGAGGAAAAAAACTCAACAAAATGACGACATTAGGTTTGTAAACACGAAGAGAATGAATCTATATCAATTATGGACAGACAGTATAGGGAAACTACCAACAAACAATCGACCAGTTGAAATTCAATGTTAAACAGGACGTCCAAAGAATCGACCCAAGAATATGCCATAGTTTTTTTATAAAATTTACAGTGGCGTACTGGAGCTTGTATGGAAAGAAATGGTCTACGCCTGGAGATTTATAGTGAACACCTTCCTTCAGTGTAATAGCAATATCAGTGTTGTATTAATTTGTTCTTCAATACACACATAGTGACGATTTGATACAAAACAATACTGTTAGTTTGTAAGAAGTTGCACAGTTTAGCGTTTCAATTAATTTTGGTTGAAATCTTTGAAATATGATACTTTTCGAAGATTTTTTTCATATTGCTAATGTAAAATCCTCGTCGTTAAATTATATTACTACTAAATTTGGTTAAACTTTTTAAAAAGATAACCGAATCATTACCGTTTAAGTGGGTCCTCTCTTTTTAGACACCCGATATTATTGTCCTCTGCAGATGCATTGGCCATAGTCAGACATTGGCAGACGAAGTTTTTTAAAATCTCCTCCTCCTCCTCCTCCTCCTTCTCCTCCTCCGTCTTTGTCTTCTTCTTCTTCTTCTTCTTCTTCTTCTTCTTCTTCTTCTTCTTCTTCTTCTTTTTCTATTAGTATTACATTATTATTAAATATTTTTACCATTATTATTATTATTATTATAACATAGTCCGCTCTCCTTTCCCCCCAGACTGTGCATATTCCTACACGTGCCCTTCGGATCTCACTATGCTGACCATCTACCCCGACTGGACTCAGTGTGAAAAGTATGAATTATTCAGAAATGTTGCTATATTATTATAATTATGGCTTTTTGGCTCCCGGACTCGGCGCTAGGGAAATAGTAGAGATGGGGTCAGAACATTTTTGGGTCTCCAGTTCCATTTTGCTAAAAATAGAGCTCTTAGGGTAATAACACAAGTCAAGGGAGACGACAACATAGCAATTGAAGTAAATGTCTGGATGGCTTTAAAGAAGAGTTGTGGCCGTTACAAATTACACCAACTCGCAGTATAATAAATTATAATGCTTTCGCCCAGCTTTTTAAAAGCATTTTTGTAGAAACAATGTTATGGTGACTTAAACCCTTTACTTTCTGACCTCAGTTGAACCTGCTCTAACTGTCACATGTCCAAGACAATCATTTGTACCAATTTCCATTTTTAAAGTTCACAAAGCACTGTCGTAAGTTTTCTTTTATTGACTACAGTAACTTTCGAGATGGAATATACTCCAGTAGTAATAAACTTATTAAGAAACGTTCCAAGTCGTCCATCTGTCTTGGACAACCACTTTTCTCCTCGACAATAGGTGGCCGTCTTGGGCAATTTCAGCTATAGTATTCTGATATTAAGGGAAGTACTCATACCACTTTCTCATGTGATGCTCTCCCCTAGGCTATTCATTATGGCAACTTTATTTTAATATTTTTTTTTAAAATTAGTTTTTAGAAAGTGTTTTACGGCGCTCGCTACTACATACGGTCATATGAGCGCGCGGGACCCATTAAACATTTTCAGTTGGTAAGAATTGTTGTTAATTTTGCCCGGGTGGCGGCCGAAGCCTACTCTTGTCGATTTTAACCACCAAGGGGTCTTTAACGTGCGCAACTTGCACATGGGACCTCCGAGCTTTTTCGTCCTTATCCGAGAAGGCTAAATGTAGACCTTTCTACCAGAAAATCAGGGGTGTGGCTGAAAGACAGCAGTAAGAAGGACCAAGGAGTAGCAGTAGAAAGGCTACAGAAAAGGTCTTGAGCCCAGAGGAGGGGGCAAAAGAGGTGAGGTGGTAGGGACAGAAAGTGGAGACGAAAGCAGACGACAGTACATTGCTAGAGAGCAGGAAAGAAGGTGAAAGGAGACCATTTATTTAGAGAAGGACATGTTTCCGTCGCTACCCGGATTTGAACCCAGTACCTTTGAATGAGAGGCGAACATTAATTAAACCTCTAAGTCCACGTAGGAGAGCCCCCACATTTTATTTAACAAATGAGTGGGTTTTTCTTATAATGTGATGTGAGCCAATGGTCTTGAACACTGAATAAACGTACGTACTTACTTACTTACTCTCCCCTAGGTACATTGTGTGTCTTGCCGGGGAGCTGATCCGCACCACGTGTAAGCCCGACTACAACTACTACAACCCGAGCAGACTGAGCTGTGAGGAGTACGCATCTCGGACAAACATTTGCGTCTGGAGGGGCCGTACTTTGGACGCGTAAACCGAGGCGCCCATTTTGTTTGTAATTAACAGCTTTTGGAGAAAACTGCTATTACTTCTTTTTAGTACTTTCTACAATAATAATGAATTATGGTTGTAATAAACTCGTATTTCTTTTTTTTTGGTGGTCTTTTTGGAATGTTTGGCTTATGTTCTTTGTTGCATGTTTGATTGTTTCTTCTACTGCAACGTATTCAATTAATTGGTCGTGCAGAATGCCTTGTTGTAAGGTGGTGAGTCACTAAAAAGGGGGAGAGTATCAGCAAGCCAAGTTTGAGATACCCCTCAGTTGTCGAGGGATCAAATCATTAGCTTAGTTACGAGAAATGGTGCTTCAGACCACTTGCTGAATCCTGAGTTCATAAACAATGTTGATGATAACTAACCGTGTACATATCTGTTCACAATACCATAGTGGTGGCCATTCGATGGAGGGGAGAACAAATTCGATATGTGTACAGTTTCAGTTGAGAGGAACTTTGGAACCCCCCCCCCCCCCCCCCCAAAAAAAAAAACAACAACAACAACAACAAACAAACAAACAACATCA
>NW_004797561.1:345379-348867 GCF_000002075.1 Aplysia californica
TGTTTCCCTGACTCCATCTATCCAGGTCTTTCTCGGTCGCCCTCTAGCCTTGTTGCCATTGGATTTTTTGAAGTAGGCACTTTCTGTTGGATGGCGTGTTGGTAGTCGTATGAGACGTCCGAACCATTTGATTCTTTGGTGTTGGATGTGATGCATGGCATCATTGGCACCCACAATTTCTCTGTCTATTGAGTTTCTAATGTTGTCTTGCCTGGTCTTTTTTTTACTGCTTTTCTAAGGCATCGTATTTCACATATTGTGATTCTTTGCTCCAATGTCTTGTTCGTGGTTCATGTTTGGCATTGATAGGTGAGTGTTGGGATGAAACAAAACAAAACCCCCAAAAAGAGTCGATAAGGACGAGAAAAAAACCGAACAATCCGTTTCACCTATGTGCAAGCTTAAAACGTCGAATTAATATCGGTCATTTTTTTTGTATAGGCACTTGCGCGGGAGGAAGGTTGATTTTTATTCAAGACACTTTTACTGCTGGTTTTTTTTATGCATGAACCCTTTAAAAAGTCAGATCAAGTGGTGAGGAGCATCTAAAGCTTTCCGACCCAAATAACTTGAGATCAAGACTATCATTTTTGAAGATTCGAACCCAAGTTTATCTACAACCTAGTCCAGCCTGATATTGACTGAGCTTACATGATCTTGCCCACATTGCAGAGAGGGCAACCCAATTGACAGGAGCAGATTTGGAAAGTTTTGAAAGGAAGTACATTGTATTAGCAATACCAGGATAAGTTCTAGAATAGGACAAGGAAGCTATTTCGTTGTCGCGCCAGAAACAGCTCAGGTGATGGAGGTGCAGCTGTAAGGACCTTCAGTTTTGCTCGACATTCTTCTGCAGAGATACTAGATCTATTTATATCTCATAGCAATATTGGTTATAATGACAATAAAGATCACTTCTATAGCGTCCACTCCCTCGTGGCTCTATGTACTTCCCGTTAACGTTAGCTTTTCGTATAATTATACTGTCCCATTCACATTACAACAATCCTTTCAAATTCATAATAATATATACACCCGTAATATGATAAGAGAACACTCGCACAAAAAAACAATCACTGTGACTACTGATCCCCCTTGTGGTTGAAAGAAAAATTAAATTAATTGTTATACTTGTTTACTTGTTTATTTGTGTGAAGGACCGACATCACTGCACAAGGGGCATTCCCATAAGCGCTCCGTCCCCCAAAGAAGCACATCTCGAAGTGTGTAGATGCTGACGGTTCCAAGCAATGGTTGATTCCATAACTAAGTCTTGAACTTCTGCAGGAGCCCCATCTAATTTCAAGCTCATTTATTAATTGTTACAATGAGAGTTAAATAAATGCGTTTTTAGAACAGTTTTGAATGTAGTCAAAGGAAGTGTCTCTCTTAGATGCAGTGGTAGGGAATTCCACTCTGGAGCAGCAGATGTCGAAAAAGCCTACCTCCCATAAAAAGAAGTTTACAAAGCACAGTTGTAAGTTGTCTTTTTTTGGCCAAAGTAAATTTCGAGATGTAATATACTCCATAGAAAATTAGAAGGATTTTGAGATGATAGATAGTTCAAACACGCATATCACATTATTGCAATCTATTATCAAAACAAACGACGAATTGGTATGATTTTTTACACAATCTTATTATGATTCATAACCACAACAACGAAAAGCAAAACTAAGTCAGTTCTTATGTAATTCAAATTGGCTGGGAATAAACACAGCAATAAAAAACGTCAGAACAAATTGCAAATGCAGCCGGCTCGGCGCAGAGCACAATCACAGACTCACTTTTAACTAGTGCTGGACGGCGAGGTTCCCGGTTATTGAAAGCTGGGAATCTTAGGAATCGAGTCTGATCCTAATTACTTACTTTCTTATGATGTGATTTCTTTCGTTGGTAACCAGGTTGGTTCCGAACATCTTCAAGGTTTAGGATAACCTTGATTTTTAAACACTACGAAGCATCAACTTTTATTTTTCTCAAAAATAAGTTCTAAAAAAGAAAAAAAGATTTTAATGATGAAAGTAACAGGTGACCACTGCTTTACGTAAAAAGGAAAGGGAACTTTTCTTCCTTAGCATTAATCGTAGGAATCGGTTCCGCAATCAATTCTTCGCCCAGCTCTGTTTTTAACCCATTACGTTGGACCTGACACAATAGAGCCGAAGTTGTCAGGAGCTTTTGTATGGCATTGTGGAGAAATCAGGGGTTCGTCAAAATGGGGAAATCCAAGGAACCGACATTTTCCGCTTGTTGGGCAATTTTCATCAAATTCTTTTTTGGCTCAACACCTATTTATTATGTCCACAAAACACATAAATTTGAAGCTTCTTAAGACACTCAAGCTTTGTAAGTTACAAAACTTTGGTGATCTTTTTTTCACTAATTTTACAGCTGACCAGCCTCATCTCCTTCAATCGCAAATATCTGGACTTCTATGCTAGATGGATTGGTATTTGTTTCATGAAAAGCAAGAAAATCAACAGGCTTTAAGGTTATAATATAATTAATTCCATGGTATATTATGCTTAAAAATTGACGAGCGCCTGATTCCACACTGTCGTGATACATTTACATGTATCTAAATTGTATGGATAGGGACCTTGACTATTCAAAATAATCATCAGAATGGTTTACACGCACGCACCGAGGCTGAACAGCAATATTTTCAAATTAAACTATTTCATAAAGGAAATGAGCCAGATATTATGACTTGATGACAAATTTCATTAAAAGACAGTGCACCCTCAAGCACTGATAAACACAAACACATACATAATAATATTATTATTATGAGTACCCGGTATTATTGTTTTTGTAGCAACCCAAAGAATGCACACTTTCAGGGTTCATTCTCAGCAATCTCACTACATCGGGCAAAAATCGCAAGTATTCCATCTGCAAAACTTTCATACAGGCTATATATATATTTTTTTTAAAACAAAGTGTAGTGCCACTTGCTGGGAACAAACTAGATAAGTTCTTTTGTA
The DNA here is from genome assembly GCF_000002075.1 of Aplysia californica. Classification (NCBI taxonomy): domain Eukaryota; kingdom Metazoa; phylum Mollusca; class Gastropoda; order Aplysiida; family Aplysiidae; genus Aplysia; species Aplysia californica. The sequence goes on from NW_004797561.1 coordinate 348,370, forward strand.
AAACACAATGTCAGTACGTTATTAGCACTTTTGTTTTTTCTCTGCATTCCTCGTCTTATTCTAGTTTAATACGTGTTACTTTCATGTTTCTGTTGCTTTCTGTCATGGACAATTCCTACTGTTGCTCACTTTTTTTTTCATTCTCTTTATAAGGCACTCGGTGTCTGTGGTGTAGCGATTAGGCGCTTTGTCGTCAAGGACGTGATTTCGATTCCCGTGTGCGGAAATATTTTATCGAATATCCCCTTCTGGCTACTGGAACGTCCTATCCTTCTCAGCCTGGATTGGCCCTGACAGGTACGGTCGTAATCGTTTTAGTTTTAGTATGAGTTTAACGGCACTTGCAAAATCGATACACTACAGAGGCTGTTATCCTACGTGTGCAGCACGCTTTGAAACGTAAAGAAGAAGAAGAAGAAGAAGAAGAAGAAGAAGAAGAAGAAGAAGAAGAAGAAGAAGAAGAAGAAGAAGAAGAAGAAGAAGAAGAAGATACAGACA
>NW_004797561.1:351376-352299 GCF_000002075.1 Aplysia californica
CAGTCTGTCAAAATGATTTTGGGAGAAATACTGAAAGTTTCAAAGATATCTTCGCACTAGAAGTATTCTAAAATGTGAAGAATACAACCCCTAGGGTACAAATTGACCCCAGGCGTACGGATAGGGACGGTTAACATACTCGGCCGTCCTGCTCAGTTCTTTTTCTGCCCTGTACAGCTTCTCCTGCGGTGTTGATGGAGCTGGCCACTTTCCCTGTCTTACGGCCGTGGGTGCCCTGCACTGCTGGAAAATGTTAGTTTAGTTTTAGTAGAAGTTTTGCGGCGCTCGCAACTGCATACGGTCATATGAGTGCCAGAAGATTAGAGGTGTTATGAGAGAGCAACAAACATAAAAAAGAAGAAGGGGAGATAAGGACGATAGATGTTTGATAGAAGAGAAGAAGCAAACCCCACCAGAGCACCCGCCAACCACGGTTGGGGCCTCGCAAAATGTGGTTATTTATTTTTTTAGTGGACATGGCGTAAACGCGTAAACTACAACAGAAGAAAGTAGAAAAAACCTTATTAAAAAACCTTCCTCCACAGGCTGAAGTGAGACAGACCATCAGCAGTACAGACAAGCTTGTGTTTATTTATCTGTACGCCGACTGGTGCCCCCAATGTCGAGTCATACGATTTGAGTACTACGTAAGTCCTTTGAAAGTGTTTTTTTTTCAATTTCTCTTCTTTATTCCATGGTTTAGCAAACCACAACAACTTGTAACAAAAAAAAAACAACAACAAAAAACAAAAACCCAAAACCCCGCAATTATAACTACTTTGCTACCTGAGAATTACAAAGCTCTGTTGAAATGTTTGGCTGCTTTGAGTTACTACGTGCAAGATCACGAGGTCAGGAACCAAAATCAAATGCTCTATTTGCTCTACTCGATGGTATCGAATAAACGGGGAGGGGGGGGGGGG
>NW_004797561.1:354393-356169 GCF_000002075.1 Aplysia californica
GGAGGAGGAGGAGGAGGAGGAGGAGGAGGAGAAGGAGGAGAAGGAGGCGGGAGGAGGAGAAAGTGGAGAAGGAAACAGGAAGAGAAAGAGGAGGGGGCAGAGGATGCTTTTTTAAATTCCTTATTCTATAAGTAAAATTAGTTTTCTTTTGGTATTCACTTGATAAGCAAACTTTTGTCCCCACAGATCAACACCATACGTAACATCCACCGAGCAGAGTTCGAGAATATAGACTACCCACCGGGTCCGGAGGACGAACAGGACGAGGAAGCAGAAGAAAACTAATAAAATCTCTTACATGACTTTTTGTCTTCCATGGGCCCAAAGCTTTGCTTTCGTCTTTTGCATGTGTGTGTGTGTGTGTGTGTGTGTGTGTGTGTGTGTGTGTGTGTGTGTGTGTGTGTGTGTGTGTGTGTGTATTCTCAGTCGGTGATTCTTGTTTTTGTCTCTTTATAAAAAGTTCCATTTTGTTCACTGATTTCCGCTCTTGGGTAATTAAAAAAAATTAGAAAGCACTTTACGAAGAGTCATTCTCTGTTAATCTGTTTTCACCGAGTATCTGTTCAGTCGCCCGATTTTACATAGAACATTTTAAATCCATCCGTTTATACAGAGTATTTTCCGTTATCTGTTTCTACGGAGCATACTTTTCAGTTACGTTTCCACAACGTGCACTTCACATGAATGTACCCCATTACCGTTTAATTGCATTTTTGCAATGTGCGAGCGAATAGGTAATGATACCAGGCCACATAACTAGAGTAAAAGGGGAGAGGCCTGGGGGCTGAGAGAGGAGACAAAATATCAGGTGTGACAGAAAACCAGGTGTACTTTAGTGACATGGTTTTACAAAGCAACATCTTGGCTCAAATTATATACTTTAGGCTGTGATATACATATTGGTATATCTCTTTTTCTCCTTATTTTCTTCACGTTATGTACTTCGCCCACTCGGCAAAAATTAATTGTTCTGTCAGTGAAATCACTTCATATGTGTCTGTTAGGGGGCTCAATTCAAATAGAGTGTCGAAAATTCATCCGTGACAGTGAAACAGTATAGAAAACAGGCTTCATTTTATTTGTCCACTTTAGTAAAGAGGAGTATATAGGCAAGATAACAGTAGTAGTAAATTATTTGTAGGCTCGAAACTCACCTGATTTTGGATAGTGTTCTAAACTCACCTTGTTTTTGGGTAGTGTTCTAAATCGAAGTGGTTTTGGGTAGTGTTCTATATCGACCTGATTTTGGGTAGCGTTTTTGGGTCGAGGTGATTCATGGTAGTGTTGTATGTCCATGTGATTTTTGGGAGAAAAAAAAAGTTGCGTTGTTTTAAACTGAGCAGAAAATGCTGATGTTGGGGGTTCAGACGGGAAGAGGTATCCCTCTGGTTGTTCTTTGGTGAAATGTTGGAAAAGCAGCCCAGGCACCCGCGAAAAGATGGTATGTTTTTTGTTCCATTGATCCTCCCCTAAGAGTTTTTGTTGATCTTTAAATTCACTGGTGTGTGTTGTGTGTGTTGGTAACTTATGTGAACACATGGTGTGTTGGAAGTAAACAGATCGATGTCACTGCACGTGGGTTAAATTGATTTTTTATGCAACATAATATGTGACATCTGTGGGTCCAGTTTTACCCGTTATTTCTGTGGTATTGTGCTGAAGTCAGCCTTGATACTTTCGCTAAGATAACTACCACCATTCCTTTCTTTCTAGATCAAGTTTGGATCCCGTGGGGGTGAAATTTTTCTCAACATCGCGGTGTGTGTGTGTGTGTGA
>NW_004797561.1:357251-361968 GCF_000002075.1 Aplysia californica
AAAATTTAAAAAATAAAACAAACAAACAACACAAGCAAACAAAATAAAACACAAAAATTAACACAAAAAAAACAAAACAAAAACCCATTCAAAATAGACAACAGAAAATTACATCAGAAATTCAGAATATGGAATATGACAAGAGAATAAAGGAATAACGCAGAAATTCAAAATGTACAATATAAAAAAAAAGAGAAATACATACGAGTAGAAAAAATTCAAGATGTTCAAAATGTTCATCAAATTGTGGGGATGAGTCCAATCTTCTCTTTCATCGTTTTCTTGTTGTAGAAATTTTCCCTCCTCGTCATCATCATCTTTTTCATCGGTTGTTTTCTCCAACATTCGTTAATTTCCTAATGTGTCCTCTTATCACTGACACGTGTATGAAATCCACAAGTTTTTCGAATTCATAACAATCGAGCACACACACACACAAACAAAAAGCATTTTAACAATTCACAAATGTGTGGGATAAAGTTATGAATAACAAATATGAGGTAATCAAATGCGTAAGACCCACACAACAAATAATGAATAAATAAAGAAATACATAAATGAAGGAATAAATAAATAAATAAATAAATAAATAAATAAATAATTGGATAAAGTTACATCGACACGAATATTTTTTTGTGTGCACCACCTCGTCCATCTCAAGTACAATATGATTTTTTTTATGGAGAACTCTCACAGACACACCCTACTCACAAAACCTCTGTTTAACCAATGTTTTTCCTTTTCCGATTTTGTGTAGATTTATACTTTTTAGACGATCGGGGCGATGAGTCCTATCTTCTCTTTCATCGTTTTCTTGTTGCAGCAATTGTCCCTCCTCGTCATCAGCTGTTTCATTAAGTTTTTTTCTCCAACATTCGCTAATGTCCTGATTTGTCGTCTTATTACTGGAATGGAAGTTACAAGTTTCTCAAATTCCTCACAGATGAGGCATATACCTTTTTTCTGCGGTACAAGTTCATCGTTAGAATTTTTGTAAAGCCATCTGATGTTGAGACGGGTTTCGTTATTGAAGTCAGAGACGATGACAAAGATGTCTCTTCCCCTAGGTGAATATGACTGGCCGTCCGTCATGTTGAGTGGATGTCTGAGTGAGTGAGTAGCCTCATGTGATCGCTCGGGGTTTTTTATACACTCCCCGAGCTCGTTGACGTAACTGCATTATCTTCAGGCTCATCGAGTAAACACTCCGTGGCCTCGCGACCAAAATACTTCTCTAATAATAGCCTCTGTATGAAGTTTCTAAGGCCATCTTGCATCCGTACATAATCGTCAGAGGTCTGGAAAATACTCCAGCCTTTCTCAAAATGCTTAAAAATTTTCCCATCTCCCAGATCTTCAAACAAGTGTCCGTGCGCCATTTGGTTTTTGAATCCTGGAGGCCAGTCATCACTACCACACGCTGGGTATTCGGACACAGAAGCTTGACTTATAGCATCTAACGTCGCATCTAGGAAGTCAGACAAATCCATTTTTCGTTCTTTCTTTCTCTTTCTCTATCTCTCTATCTCTCTCTCGCGTGAACGCAAAGTAAGAACCCCTCTCTCTCTCTCCTTCACTTTTCAAGTGATATATTTCATTTATAAGACCACAATTATTGATTAACCACTACACTATATCCTGCATCCGATACACCCAAATCCAACTCATTGAAACGCGAGCGTGTATGGCCTACATCCCCGAGTCGACAGAAATTGAAGACTTACATCCGACTCAGCTAAAAATCGATCATTAAAATGTGGACGTGTAGGACGGAAAGGTCTTAATAACCCACGCATTCCCCCCAAACTTCCAGTTTGCTTGGGATCGAGGTAAATTTCACTCAGTTTTCTCTGAACGCTTGTCATTTTAACCTATCTATCTTCTGTTTTCTTTTAGAGCGCCCAGGGGTGGTGGTAGTGGTTTTGTTGGTAGGTAGCTACTGACCCTCGATCTGTTCCATACTCCGCCATCGAGATGAATTACCAATTGCCCCTCTTGGGACGTTTGCTTCTTTAAGTACTTTAGCAAAAGATGACAAACCTTTTTGGGGTTCTACTCTCTTCCTTTCATGAATCAAATCATGGATAAGGTCGATAATATTAATTTGTTTCTGGGAAAACATTGCTTCTGATCATCAATTGCTTTTTGTTATCCAACGAGATATCTGGAATCTTCTTTATTTGATCCCATAGTAATTTAGCTCTATTCTGGAGTTCATTTTGGTAGTGTGCTTATTACCACTGATTCCAAAAGATCAGTTCCTTCCATCGGTCCTCTGCTCGTGTCTCTCTCGTCCTCTCCAGTATCAATTTGGATTGTTCCCAGCGGTCTCTGACGGTGTTTATCAGTTATATTTAAATACCGTTGTAAGGCTCGTTGAGACAGTTGGGCTTTTGCACGATCGTCTCCTTCAGTGGTGAGAATTTCTTTCATTTCTCTATCAAGCGATGAAATTGATGACGCAAGCGCGTCTGGGGGTGAATAATTATTATTAATAGACCATCGCCACTGCTAGGGATCTATCAGTAGCATTATTTTGGCAGCCATTAAAAAAATGTATTATTTATTTATTTTACGATCCGATCAAGTTACCGAGAAGTCCCATCACTGGAGCGAGTAGAGCACCCAAAAATCCACCTTGCTGAAGTAACAGAGGTTTTTTTTTACAGATTGTCGTTGACATAACTTTCTCAAGTTAGTTTTGCATCGTCGCAATTTTTCTTCTGGGAAGCTGTCAGTGGTACCTTACCTTTTAAGACGTTATGACAGCACTCGCAGAGTGTGTTGATCAATTCTCCAACATATCACCAAAGAACTACCAGAGGGATACCTCGAACTTTACCACTTCCCATCTGAACCCCCAACATCAGCATTTTCTGCTCAATCCAAAACAGCGCAACTTTTTTTTTCTCCCATAAATCACAAGGACATACAACACTACCATAAATCACCTCGACCCAAAAACACTACCCAAAATCAGGTCGATTTAGAACACTACCCAAAACCACCTCAATTTAGAACACTACCCAAAACCACCTCGATTTAGAACACTACCCAAAACCAGGTCAGTTCAGAACACTATCAAAAATCAGGTGAATTTCGAGCCTACATAATATACTACTAACAGTCACTTAAGTGCTGGGGCGGGGAGGGGGGGGGGGTAAGTAAGACAGACAGAAACAAAAGAGGGATAATGAGACAGTAGCTTATTATAATACGGAAGCAGTCTAATCAACGACAACACAAGTGTTTTCCTGTCTCATTCTTCTTTTGGGGAGAAGAAACGAAAGAAAACGAGGCAAAGTGAAGTCTAATGGCCGCCTATTTCAAACCTAAAAAAGAATATCCGAAAACCATGTAAAAATCAAATGCAAAAAGTTCAATAATTTGAAAGTTTAAAAGCATTTATTGAATCTCCTTGAACAGCTAAAATGAGCAGAAATGAAAGACAGAATGCAACATGATATTTACAAAAGATGTAGGAAATGAAACACCACAAGTGTACAGAGCAGTCATTCTTTGATTTCCGCATCCGGTTGTTCGATGTCGTAATCTTTTCGAACTTTGATGGTGTTCAAGTAGAGTTGGCTTTCTTGCCGTGCGTACTTCAAGCACTTCTGCTGCAACGAATCCGTAGTGTCTAAACTCCCAGAATTCATAGCGACGTTGAAATAAGGTTCCGTCGTCACCGCCATCTCAAACAACCTAGGCGATGATGTCATTGTGCAGCCAATCACATTATGGTCTTCGGTCACGTGACGAAACTCTAGGAACCCTGTAAAGTGGCAGTCTTCCTTTGGGGGAGTTCCGTGCTTCATTTTCACACGAAAGCCTTTCAGACGAGGCGCCTCAAAGTCGGTCCATCGATACACACGAAAATGAGATGAACTGTCTAAATGAACTTTCGGGAACCTCGACCCAGGCTTGGCCACGTAGAAAGATCTATTGCCGTCCATCGGGAATAGAACCGTTTTGCCGTGTTCATCTTCACAAGAAAGACAGCGCAGCAGTTTCTTTTTCTCCGATTTCCGCTTGTTTAAGTACGTGATGCTCTCCTCTAACACATTCTTGAGGTAGTAAATGCCACAAGGGAGGACACCTTTCTGGTACAGATTTCCCTGGGAAAGAAAAAAAACAGAATAATAAGATCATGTCTGAAACAACAATTTTTTACTTAGACAATGGGTGGCCGTCACGGAAAATTTCGAGTGAATTAGTTTGCGAGGTTTAGTTGTTGCTGGGGTTTTTTTAGAGAAAAAAATTGAGAGCTATTCTGCACTAGTGGCCATCGTAAAGCGTTATTTTGGAGGTGGAACACTTGGAGTAAAGGATCTAACGCAACGAAAGAAGAAGGAAGAAAGAGAGGCAGAAGGCTTAGACGATTGTTGCGCACGTAGATTTACATAATATTTTATGACAAATATTTTTGGTCTGTGTTATACCACACTTAAAAACAACACACCTTCTGCTAGCGTGCTGTTTGTCAAAAATATGAAAATGGCTAACTAAAGGAAGCACGTCGGCACAAAAACGATCAAGTTAGTGCCCGGAAAAAGCACTACTTTTAAACAGAAACAACGAACAAGGGAAAAGAAGGCCTTATCTATGTCACCTTCATATCAAGCACATTGGTCTGTTAACTATAATTTTTTAAAAATAATATTATTAATACTAATAAAAATAATAAAAAGATAATAATAATAATAATAATAATAAT